>NW_020174301.1:605082-687131 GCF_003031525.2 Neophocaena asiaeorientalis asiaeorientalis
ACAAAATTCAACACCCATTTATGATAAAAACCGTCCAGAAAGTAGGCATAGAGGGAACTTTCCTCAACATAATAAAGGCCATATATGAGGAATCCACAGCCAACATCGTCCTCATTGGTGAAAAAATGAAACCATTTCCACTAAGATCAGGAACAAGACAAGATTGCCTACGCTCACCACTATTATTCAACATAGTTTTGGAAGTTTTAGCCACAGCAATCAGAGAAGAAAAAGAAATAAAAGGAATCCAAATTGGAAGAGAAGAAGTAAAACTGTCACTGTTTGCAAGATACTATACATAGAGAATCCTAAAGATGCTACCAGAAAACTACTAGAGCTAATAAATGAATTTGGTAAAGTAGCAGGATACAAAATTAATGCACAGAAATCTCTTGCATTCCTATATAAATGGACTAATGATGAAAAATATGAAAGTGAAATTAAGAAATCACTCCCATTTACCATTGCAGCAAAAAGAATAAAATATCTACGAATAAACCCACCTAAGGAGAAAAAAACACCTGTATGCAGAAAATTATAAGACACTGAAGAAAGAAACTAAAGATGATACAAATATATGGAGAGATATACCATGTTCTTAGATTGGGAGAATCAACATTGTGAAAATGACTCTACTACCCAAAGCAATCTACAGATTCAATGCAATCCCTATCAAACTACCAATGGCATTTTTCACAGAACTAGAACAAAAAATTTCACTATTTATATGAAAACACCAAAGACCCTTGAATAGCCAAAGCCATATTGAGAAAGAAAAACAGAGCTGGAGGAATTCGGCTCCCTGACTTCAGACTATACTAGAAAGCTACAGTAATCAAGACAGTATGGTATGACACAAAAATAGAAAGATAGATCAATGGAACAGGATAGAAAGCCCAGAGATAAACCCAGGCACATATGGTCACCTTACCTTAGTGTTTGTAGTGAGATGAATGGACCTAAAGACTGTCATACAGATTGAAGTAAGTCAGAAAGAGAAAAACAAATACCATATGCTAACACATATATATGCAATCTAAAAAAAAAAAAAATGTCATGAAGAACCTAGGCGCAAGACTGATATAAAGATGCAGACCTACTAGAGAATGGACTTGAGGATATGGGAGGGGAAAGGGTAAGCTGTGACAAAGAGAGAGAGAGGCATGGACATATATACACTACCAAATGTAAGGTAGATAGCTAGTGGGAAGCAGCCGCATAGCACAGGGAGATTAGCTAGGTGCTTTTTGACCACCTAGAGGGGTGGGATAGGGACGGTGGGAGGGAGGGAGATGCAAGAGGGAAGAGATATGGGGACATATGTATACGTATAACTGATTCACTTTGTTATAAAGCAGAAACTGACATACCATTGTAAAGCAATTATAGTGTAATAAAGATGTTAAAAAAAAAAAAAGAGAATTGGGGGGATCCACCCAGGTTTTCAAACAATTTTGCCATTAAAGAATACTTACATATCTTTTTATGATTATAAACATATACATATATAATCAAGCACTGTAATTATTAGCTAGCTTTTCCTGAGTATTTAATATGTTTAGAAACTTTTCTAAGTGTCTTAAATATATTAACTTATTTTATAAGCACAATAGTCTTTAACCTGGGTCCCATTATTATTCCTATTTTACAGATAAGGAACCTCAAGTTAAAGAGGCTAATGTCCATTGTAATCATTTAGTAAGTGATAGAACCAGGCTGTGAATCTGGCACCAGAGTTTGGATTCCTGACACTGCCGTGCTATGCAACATGACCATATCATTAAAAAAGAAATATCCATTTATTACCAAAAAGAAGAGAAAACCAGTACAAGGACATAAAGTCAGTGTACAGTTATCTTTATAAAGAATTCACTTGATCTTATTTTTTTTAATTCACTGTAGACTGGTAAAGGTTTTGTCAAAAACTACTGCTGGACCAGCACCCTGCATTAAGGAGAAGAGGACCAAGACATCAGCAACGTGGTTTCCAGTTTTATTCCAGACTTACACTCTGGACATTGTAGATCAAGAGCTTAACCATGTCAGTCATTGTTGGGATGTTGTTCATAAGCCATTTTACAAATGCCCTTCAAACACCTATACAAAATAAATGAATTTAATTCCCTCTCAACATTTTACTTTTAATAGCACATATGTAGGTTCTGAAATCACCACCTCCCAAGCTTGACAGAGTGAAGAGTTTAGAAAATGACTATCAGGTGAGGACATGTCCTTAATACAGACTCCAAGGACTTCAGGGATCTGAGAATCCACTGAAATGCACCGCAAAAATTTGCCAACTTGTGCAATGCCCACTGCTACAGGAAGAAGAGCTCTAGCTATGAAATTATTTTTAAAGAGTCTACCTTCCAAAAGAGCTGAAGAACCACAGCTTTCAGCTCAGTGCCTAAGTTACTAACATGTTGGGGAAATTAACTTGACCACTCTACACATCAGGTTTCCCAAATATCAAGTTGGAATAACATAATTCCCTCCTGGCATTCTTTCAAAAGCATGAAAATTAAATAAGGGTGTATTATCATGAGCTGTTATTATTATTCTGCTCCCCACTCCCCTCTATGAAGCTTGTGAGAGTTGTGTGAGGGTGCTTTGGGGTGTGCTCTGTTTATTCTGTCTTTTAGAGGTCCTGTTTTAACATATTCCATGTACCCATCTCTGTAGATATTTTAGTATTGCATAATTAAAAATTTCTATAAACTGACTGTTCTTTCTAGTTGCTCCCAAAAGCCAATAAAATTTTAAAATTGAGAATAAGTGTAAATGACAAATATTGCACTTCAGCCCATCAGCTTGTGGATGGGATTTAGAGTGAACAAGCAGATTCTCTAAGGACAAATGATGAACAGCAACTTCTAAGCAGATTAAAATACCCCAATAGGTTGTACCTTGAACCAAAGCAGCTCTTCTACGGAAACATGCAATGCTGGGTGGATGCTGAGGGAATATCTTCTAGTACCATTTTTTCAATCCAGGAAATGAAATTTAAAATAATGTGCTTTTATCTTCCTTCCCCTCTGCCTAACATAAGTAATAATAATTAAAAGAAAGTTTTCTAGACCCCAACAAGCACTGAATACACTGTCATCACCATTCCCTTCCAGCTCCACTATCTGCCCATACATGTAGCACAATTTTAAAATCTTACTTTAAGGGCTTTTTAAAACACCATTAAAATTGCATCATTGTGAGGTCAATTTAAGTCCAAGTAATGGTGTATCTGTTCAAGTCTAAAGCTTGCCCTGTGGAGCGTGACTTCAATAGAAACCCCAGCCCTGTCTCACCATCTCTCTCTGCACGAGAATAACCAACAATTAGGATAGCCAGATTTAGCTAATGAGAAGATATGATGCCCAGTTAAATTTGAATTTCAAATAAGCAGCAAATAATTTTTTAGTGTTAGTATGACTCACCTATTGCAAGGAACGTAATTACACTAAAAAATTATATGTAGCTAATCTGAAATTCAAATTTACCTGGGATCCTGTATTTTACCAGCAACCCTACCAATAATGTGTGAGGACACCGTTAAGTGTTCAACATTAGGGGATCTGTGTTGTGACATCTTTCCTGAGAATAGGCCCGAAATGTGACAAAATATATTACCCTAAAACGTTAAGGCCAGAAACAGAACTATGCCTTTACATTCATGCATACCTACAAGAACACAGATTCTATAAAAGGAAGTCATTTTGCTATTGAACTTGTGAACATTAAACTAAATTCTTACAGCAAAGAGGGAAAAGTCACTTTTTGCATTAACACCTAACCTTCCAAAATCTGGTTGGGAAAGTCAGTTCTCTGTACCATGACTCCCCTCAATCATTTAGACATTAGTAACACTGGTCATAACCTTGAACTGATTCAATAAGAAATACAAAATGAACAAAGAAACCTAAACAAATTAAATGGATCTATTCTTTCACTGCACAATGGATTTTAGTTTTGCCCCAACTAGGTATTATACTTCATTATTATTAAATATGTCAGCAATATTTTCCCTGCAAAAAGCACTAAATTTTCCTATTTTTCCATCTTACTCAAAACCCCTTATTGTATATTTTATGAGTCACAGGAGGTCTAATTGCTGCTTTTCAGTGTTACAAATTTGGAAACCCAAGGTAGCATTGTGCTAAATCGATTTTGTACACGTACAGTTGTTAAGCATTTATAAAGCACACACACACACACACACACACACACACATACACACACAGAGGGAAAAACATTCCTGGCATGATTCTTTTCTTGTGAGTAACCCTCAGAAGTGGAAGTAACAAGGCTTTATGAAAGTAACCAACCAAGTTCCAGCTCTTGCTAACTTCACACTCTTTTCTTTCACCTTGAATGGCACAGTCTACAAGCTACCTTATTATTCTGTCTTCCTTCCCTCCCTCTCATATACCCCTCAGTTTTGAGAGGCATCTTAATAAGTGTAACACAGAGAAAAATTATGATATGAAAGTTGGGGTGTCTTGAAACCTCCTTTCCTCTTCTTCCTTACTCACTGGGGTACTTGGGTCATAATCAATTTTCACTGTGTCGTTCATGTGCTAAAGCTGTCAGGAAAAAAATGTCCTTTTTAATTTGAGAAGAACTAAGAGGCTGTCTTGGGAAAATGGAACAAAATGGGTGCAGAGAATAGCTGAATTTGGGGACCTGGGATTTTGGAAATTATTTATAAAAGCTGAGTTTTGTGTAATACATTCTCAGACTGATTTGAGAGAGGGATTATGAGAATTAAATGTGATAAGGCATGTGAAGTACTACACATAGTACACATGGTGCCCATAAAATGCTTAATAAATGCTAGGTATTATTAAGGGCAAGTCCATTCCTCTTGTGTATGAAGCACTGTAAACTCTGCCAGGAGGGCAGGAGGAGACACAAATTCTTTAGGAGAGATCTTAATTTCAACAGCAAATTTACAGAGAAGAGCATCTTGTACAATCTCATGTGATCTACAGCAATGCTAAAGGATCAAAAATGGTGGCCCAGATGACAGTGTCCAGTAAAAAGGAATGTGAATTTGATGAGGCTTTCACTGCTTCCTGTCTGGTGTATCGTGAGACAGTGCTGCTGGAAAGAGTGCTTTGTCACAGATGTCAATAATCCTCTTGGCATCTCCAAAAACATTTTGGCTTTGGAATTTCCTGAACAGATCACCTTAGGGAAATGGCAGCATCTCTGTGTCAGGCTTGTGCATCTTCAGGGTGATGAGAACTGAAACTCAAATTTCTGTGTATTCTCTTTCCCTCTTCCCTTAGGACCACATCCCAGCTACCCCATAGCCAAAGAAAGAAGTCCACTGTCTCAGTTAAAACAGCTGTTGCATTTACGTAGTCACATCAGCCACCTTCTTTCTAGTTTCAGACCTTAGCAGAACTGAATTGGGATATATTTTCCTTTCACTGTCAACCCTCACTCCTTCTATCACCATCTTTGTTCCTCCTGGGATTCCTGAATCCAATATCTTCATGTTGCCTGGAACCCAGTGCTAGGGGTACTACTTGGGCCTGCTCCCACTCATCCCCACAACTACAAGCTATACCTTTTCTCTCCCATGCACTACCAATTATCATGTATCTTATTCCTCTGGACTCTCAGTCAACAGCATGTTGCATCAAATTATGAAATAGGAGGTGATTTGGGGTGGTAAAGGATACAATGATTAAAACTGAAGCAAGTGTTCCTTAAGTATATAACTGCCGTATATAATTTTAATGCCTTATAATTCACTCAACAACTCTATGAGGTGGACACTGAATTTATCCCTGTTTTATAGGTGATAAAAACTGAGGTTGGCAGCAATGAAACAACTTCCCCAAGGTCAATAGTTAAGAAATTAGTAGAGCAATGATTTAAACCCAGTGTGCTTGAATCCAAAGTCTGAGCTATTAGTCATATCTTCATTCCAGGTAACTTTGAACAACCTGGAAATTTTTAAAGATATAAACATGAAGGAATAACTCGCTTTCCTTGAGCCCAGAAACTTGGAACAATGAAATCAACCTGAGTTACTACCATCTCAAAGTGGCAAAGCAACACATTCCTTAAACAAAATTAATGTAACCCTAATTTAAACACACTAATGGTATGGATAAGTTAAGACTAGCAAACTGACCCTCCTATGATAATAGCTCTAAACTCTGGGGGAAATATAACAGGCAATTACCTGAGTGCTCTGGAAACTGAATAAAGTTAGACAGATTTTGCAGAGGCATCAAAACTTAGAAGAAATGGCAGGTATTGAATGAATTTCCCAATTATGGGACTTTGCTATGAGAATATTTGTAGTTGTGGCATGATATAGAGGGACTAAACCTCTTCAGGAAGGTCTGCGATCTTTCTAGCCAGAGGAAACAGTAAGCTGCCTGAAGCAACCAAGGTCACCAGAAAGCTGGAGTGAATCTCAGAAAGGAGAACACCAGAGAATGCAAAAGCCAAATACCATTTATGAACTCTGCCAAAATGTTTGGCTGCCTATTAAATTACTCATGTGCAGTGTCGACTAAAATCAGCCTGAACTAGAATCTAGGCTGTTACTCACTACTCATGCTACCCAAAAGAGTTTTCAGTTTGAGTCTAATTAAGCTCATTGCCTGCATAAATAAAAACATCAACAGTCTTCACATAAAATTAACAGAATTCAGAATCTCTAAAACATAATACTTACAGTATTCAAGATTCAAACTGAAATTACCCAACACAAAAAGAAAGGCAAATGTCACCCATTCTCATGGGAAAAGATAATTGAGTCTAATCCCAAAATATTCCAGTAGTTGGAATAAACAGCAAGAACTTTTAAAACAACTATAATAACCGCGATCAATGAGTTAAAGCAAAATATTCTCATATGAATGAAAACCCAAGCTGTCTCAGCATAAAAATAGAAAATATTTAAAAAGAATAAATGTAATATTAGAATTGAAAAGTACATATCTGAAAAAAATAACTTGAAGGGCTTAGGAAAATGTCAGTGAACTTAAAAATACTTTAATAGAAAATATCCAACCTGAAGGAAAAAAATATTTTAAAAATTAAGACACTCAGAGAAGTGTTAGACAATATAAAAAGTTCTTAACATACTTGTCACTGAAATTGCTGAAGGAGAGGAAGTAAAAATGGGTATAAAGAATAGTTAAAGAAATAATGCTTTAGAACTCTCCACATTTGATAAGATACATAAATTTACAGATTCAACAAGCTCAGCAAATTTCAAATAGGATAAATATGATGAAAACCACACCTAGGAAAACTATATTCAAACTGTTCATAATCAAAAATACTGAGAAATTCTTGAAGACAGTCAGAAACAAAAGACACGATATAAGGAAAAGAGCAAATGAGAAATCATGGAAACCAGAAGACACTGCAAGTGCATCTTTAACATACTGAATGAGGAAAAAAAATAAAATATCAACTTAAAACTCTATATGCCTTCAAAGAATGAAGGCAAAATAAAGACTGTTTTGCATAAATAAAACTTAGAAAATCTGTCACCAGTAGATCAATACTACAAGAAATGCTAAAGAAATTTCTTCAAGCTGAAGTAAATGATAATAGAGTGACACTCAGATCTTCAGGAAGGAATGGAGAATATTTAAGGTGATAAATATCTATGTTACTATTAGATTATTTTTACTCTTAATTTCTTTAAAATGCATATGACTGTTTAAAACAAAATTATAATATTTTCTTATGGGTTTATATTCTATGTAGATATAATACCTTTGACAACTATTAATTGAAGGATGGCAAGGAGTATGTTAAGAGGAAGTGGTAACATTTTTATATTTTATAGGCAGTATTAAAATGTTAATTCTAAATAGACTGTTAAAATAAAGGACATGGCAGTAGTATTATCCTTAGAGAACCACTAAAAATACAAAAAGTAGAGTTAAAACCAATAGCTAATTAGGATGGAATTCTTAAAAATATCCAGATAATCCAAAAGAAGTCAAAAGGGATAGAGGGGACTTCAAAGAAAAAAAATAAAATTACAGAGTTGACACCAAAAGCACAGTCCACAAAAGGAAAGATTGACAAATTGGAATTCATCACAATTAAAATTTTTTGCAAGGTAAAAGATCCTATTAAGGAAATGAAAGACAAGCTACAGATTGGGAGAAAATATTTTCAAATCACATATTCAACAAGTACTAGTATGTAGCATATATTAAAATCTCTCAAAGTTCAACAGTAATAAAACAAAAATTCCAATTAAAAAAACAAGCAAAAAACATGAAGACACATTTTACTGCAGAAGATACACAGATGAAAATAAGCACATGGAAAGATGTTTTACATCATGAGCCATTAGGGAAATGAAAATTCAAACCACAATGATATATTACTACACATCTAGTAGAATGGCTCATGTAAAAAAATAGTAACTCCATCAAGTTCTGGTAAAGAAATACATTTCCACTCATACATTGCTGGTGGAAATGTAAAATGGTACAGCCACTCTGGAAAAGTTTGGCAGTTTTTCATACCACTCAGCTTAGCAATTATAATTCCTGGTCATTTATTCAGAGAAATGAAAAACTTATGTTCACACGAGAACCTATATACAAATGCTCACAGAAGCTTTATTCATAAGAGCCAAAATGTTGAAACAACACAGATGTCCTTCACGAGGTGAATGGTTAAACAATCTGTGATGCATTCATACCATGGAATACTACTTGGCAATAAAAAGGAACAAACTCTTGGCATACACGACAACCTGGATGAATTTCCAGGGAAATTTACTGGGTGATAAAGCAATCTCAAAAGATTATTTACTGTCTACATGGTATAGAATATCCTTGAAATAACAATATTGTAGAAATAAAGAACAGATTAGTAGTTGCCATGGGAAAAGGAGAGAGTAGGGGGATGAGAGAACTGAATGTTAAAAATGCGTTTCAAAAAATAAAGAAAAATATTTTCTCAGACAAGCAAAGACTTTGGGAATTTACTGCCAGCAGACCTACTCTTTAATAATTATTTAAAGAAGTTTTTCAGGCAGAGTAAGATCCGACAGCTCCCAATGGCCAAGTCTGTAATAATTTGTGCAAAAAGAGAATGTTACTATAAGATTATAATCCAAAGAAGAAAACAAATTTCCATGAGTATATACTGATATAAATAATTGTGGAATAAATAAATAGGTGACAACTCCTTACAGAAGAACTCTAATTAGTAAATGTAGAAGGAATGAGGGAAATAGAAACTCACCACTAGAGCACCACAGTAAAAATTACTATAGGCAAGATCCACCAATTAATACTAAAATTAGTGAGCAAATGTTTAAGAAGAAATAGGATATTTGGGTAATCTCAAAGTATTTCTCTCCAAAATATTTATTAATTTCAAAGGGAAAAATAGTAACTTTGCAGTAAAGAAATCTGCAGACATTGTCTTAACCAAGTGATAAAAGTTAACATAACCAGTGAAATCATCAAGATATCTTACATAAGTCTAAAATTATTTCAAAATAACAAGTTCTTGAAAAGGGAAAGAGGGGAAAAAGGCAAAAGCTATGAATAGGCAATTTATAAAAGAACAAGTTTGCCAATTACATGTGAAAATATGCCCAGCACCCCTAATAATCAGAGAAATGCAAAATTTTAAATTTATGAGGTACCATTTTAGATCCACCAAACTGGCAAAAAGTTAAAGAATGGAAACAGCTACTATTTGTGAGAATGTTGAGGTGAGGTGCCCCCAAAATGTTATCTTTCGTTATACGTAGAAACGTGAAAAGTAAAACAGATCAACTTTGCTCTATCTTTTAAAATAAAAAACCCACGTACTGTTTCACCCATCAATACCTCTGCTTTAAATCCATCTAATGGAAATTGAAGCAACAGTTATTGGGAATGTAATGGTCAGATCTTCAACGATATTCATGGCAGAGTTGGTCCAAGTGGTCAACCAAAATCACCACCAAAATCTAAACAAACAAACAAAAACACAACAAATCACTAAAGAATAAACGAATAAAAGAAGGAATTAGATCTATCTCAAGAAACTAGGATAAATTTCTAGGAGATTTTTTGAAACAATATGACTTTATTTATTCATTCATTCCAGCCTATCTGTCCTACAACAGGACCTAGATCAAAAGGCAGTTACCATGGCTTATCTGGATTGGAAAGAAGGGTTGATGCAGATGAAAGGACATGCGGAAGAGAAGCTGGGAACTAAGATTATAAAAGAATGCATTTTAAAAATATATCCCCAAAGAAAAATAACATGCCTGAAATAATCTCACATATGTCAAACAATGTATGTGTATGGATATGTACCTAAAGTGGGTGTAAAAATGTCAACAAATGATTATTGGGATCATCTCAGGATGGAAGGATTTTAAGTGAGTTTTTAGGATCTTTCTTACTCTTCTGTGCATTATTGAAATTATTCCAAAGAGCATGTGCTGATTATATAAATAGAAACAATAATAAACTTGTTTTCACAGTGAGGGGGAAAAGAGTCTCAGTGGAGGAGAGTGAATTTCAGAGGTGGATGATTCTTATCTGCACAGTCATCCTTCCATCCTCTTATGTCTAGAAACAGGACACATTTTTCTTATTGAACAGTGATACGTGAGACTATGATTTCCAATGGAAAAATACTAAAACCAGTGTTAGACCCTCCGATTCTGTTCTTCTTTATCTATAAGCAAGTGCTTAGTTTTTAATGTCCTATGTGCCTCAGAGTAAAAAGTAATTCCAGACTCTTCTAAATCTTTAAGTGATAAAGTTCATCAAGTTCATGGAGAAATCCTTTGCTGAATAAACATGTAAATATAAGAAATGAAAACAAAAAATCTTTGACAATTCAGTAACAGTTTATTAAAAGATACTTTTCTTTATTTTTCTTCATTAATTCATTTATTCATCCACTCAATAAACATATTTTACCACCAAATATGTACCAGGCACTAAGCTAGTCCCCAAGGAAAACTAGGTCAAAAAAGGATGATCTCAGAGTTCTGTGGTAATATCAAGAAAATTCCAATTATCTTGTAATAACTTAATGGAGTATAATCTGTAAAAACACTGAATCACTATGCTGTACATCTGAAACTAATATAATGTTGTACTATACTTCAATTAAAAATTAAATTAAAATTCTGTTTAAAAAATTCCAGATTATAAAAGTAATAAGTAACACATAAAGGAGGTGTAGTTAATTCATCTTGAATGGAAAGAGGAGGAAGAAAAGGAAGGGAGTAGTCAGGGAGAAACATTTCCAAAAGGAGGTGATGCTTGACCTGAATATGAGTTTAAATATTAAAGCCTGAATATGAGTTTGCTGGATAAAGAAAAGAGAAAAAAGTATTCCAAGCCAAGTGAACAACACATGCAAAGGCACAGAGCTTGGTGAAACATGATACTTTGGGAAAATTTAAGTGGCTCAAGCCAGTGAAAGCAAAGATTATACAAGTGAAGGCATACAATCTGAAGCCAGAAAGAAGACTTTCTGCTTGGAAAGTCTTGATCTGGCTGGATCATTAAGAGACCACTGAATGCCAACTTAGGGAGTTTGAGTTTCATCCTGTGAAAGTCAAAGAACTACTAAAGGGACTTTTTAAAGGAGAGGTACAATTACATGTGCATTTTAGGAAAATCACTAAAATTGTGGAAGATGGATTGGAAATTGGCAAAGCTAGAGCAGAGACACCAGCTAGCACACTATTGTATTATTTCTGACAAGAAAAATAGAGGGAGGGAGACTTAAACAGTGAATGGAGGAGGGGGCTGTCTGACAAGGAAAGAGAGAGTCATTAGAATCTAAAATTGATATTACCTCACGAGCAGTTAGATGCAGGAGCTGATAAAGAGAGTGAGATTGGAAAGAAAATCTCTAGCATAAATGACCATGGAGAAAGTGATGTCATCCACTGAAATGACAAATATGGAAGAAGAAGCAATTTTGAGAGAGGAGTTTAGTGGGACATGTTCAGTCTGCCAAAGCTTCACTTGAAGGTGCAGCAGCAATTGGAAACGTCAAGTAGTTTCCTTTTAGACCACAAACCAGCCATTGCTTCCTAGAAAGCAAGGCATGTTATTCAAATCAAGAATGAGGAATATGAGGAGACTTTCAGGTAAAGTGAGATGGGGAAGGGTCACTGAAAGACAAATTAGGAGGAAGAGATGGATGGGGACAGAGTGGACGGAAGGGAAGGGGAGGAATGAGTGACAAATGAAGCAATTAAACTTTTCACTAGCCTCCCTCTCAACTATCAGGTCGTGAAGTTTTCAAAGAGTTATTTGTAAGAACTCTGTTCTTTGGAGGCAGAATGAGTTATTAACTTTCTCTAATTGGAATCTGATTTTCTCTAGAATTCCGTATTTCATACTAACAGGGTTTCACAGAAGAGTGTAGTAAGTTTTGGATGACTGTTTTTATGTTACATGAGTCACTTCTTTAATAACCCAAGTCCCACTCCCACTCCCCATCTATCTCTGCCCTATCTAAGCCACAGAGTCCCAGGGCAGAATCTAGACTGTAGGTCCCTGAAGTTGGCCATGAAGTCTTCCCAAACAAACCATGGTGCTGTGAACTGAATGTTAATGTCCTTCCAAATTTCACATGTTGAAGCCCTGACCCAAAATGTGATCATACTTGGAGATGGAGCCTTTGGGAGGTAATTAGCTTTAGATGAAGTCACAAAGGTGGGGCCCTCATGATGAGATTGGTGGCCTTATAAGAAGAGACTCAGGAGCTTGTTCACTCTCCTCACTGTGCACAAGAAGAGGTCATATAAGCACAAATGTTCTCTTGGACACGTACAAGCCAAGAGAACAGGCCCCAGGATGAAACCTACCCTGATGGCACCTTTATCTTGGACTTCCCAGCTTCCATAATTGTAAGAAATAAATTTCTGTTGTTTAAGCCACCCTGTCTATGGTATTTTGTTATGGCAGCCTAAACAGACTAAGATACATGGGTGTCACAGATGTCAAGTTTGCCTCACAGAGAATCTGTGTCCCAATCTGATACATGTCCATGATCAGCATCATACCCAATATTAACATTTAATTGCCTTAATCAAATGTATCCTGGTCTTGAGTCTGCATTGAACCCTCCTGGGCTAAGGTATTAGGAGGGAGGTCAGAAGACATGCCAGAACAGAGAGATTTTGTTAGGAAACAAGCACATCCTCATGAAGACCAGTTTCTCTTAAGGCCAAAAAGAATGAGGTAACAAGGATCATAATTCAAATTTGGGGAAGGAGAGAAAATGGGAGTCAGATTCCCCAGTGCTTGGCCACATCTGTGTGCTGTTAACCACATTATAGATTTCCCAAAAAGCCTACTGGGCATCCATAGCACTTTGGTAGGTATGTGATGGTAGGTGATTAAAATTTCAACCTTAAGATAGAGGATTTCTCCAAAGCAGACGAGTCCCATTTGCAAGAACCACATGTGTCTTATTGACCTATGGTGTGTCAGGGGTAATGTGGCAAATGCTGTGTTGCCAATGAGCCATGCAGGGACTTCCCTGCCAGTCCAGTGGTTAAGACTCTGTGCTTCCACTGCAGGGGACACAGGTTCGATCCCTGGTCAGAGAACTAAGACTCCGCATGCTGCACAGCATGGCCAAAAAAAAAAGAAAAATGAGCTATGCAATGACCAAAAGGCATAAAGGACATGAAGATATAATTCATGGGACCATGGAACTTACCTATTTATTTATTCTGAATACTCATCTTTATTCCATAAAGAATTGTCATCCTTATAACACACACTCTCGAGAGGTGGGCTACAGTTTGATTTTAGCCTTCTTCCAAGCAGCGAAGGGGAAACACTTTTTGGGTGGCATAAGTCACCATGGTATGAGCTGTGCTTTCTTCTCTCATTTCATTTAAATCCAAACAGCTGTGTTGTGGACAGGAGCCAAATAAGAAAGAATACCTTAAAAATACCTTGATGCAACATGCCAATATAGAAGCATGAGGGAAGACAGGTGTGGGAGTGCACAGCAATGAGCTGGCCAAGATGTTTGAAGCTACCAAGTCTAAACAATCATATGCCAATCATGAATCTAAGCATCAATGTCATCTTTAACCAGAGACCCTAAAATCTTTGACCACAGAAAAGGATAGTCACATGACAATGATATGGAAAAAATGCATGACATCCACCAGCATACTCACACACCTACACACATCCTCAACAGCTTCATCCTCAAACACAAGGAATGGTGACAAATGCATCACAAATATGTGTCACAGCAAGACTCCTGTGACTCTCTCAAGTCTGGAGCAGAGAAAACTACAAGTAAATGCATTAGTCACAGTACAATCGGTCAACGCCAGCCATTGATATCAGTGCATAGTCTGTATTAATTAAATCTTAAGTGTAGAATATTAAATTAAAAATGTTGATTTTCCCCATTTGTCCTTTAACTCCATACATTTTATCACTTCACAATAGGAGTCCACTTAGGTTATGTTTCTGTAAGTAATCCAAAACAATGATGAATTAATTACCTTTCACAACGTAAGTCAAAGCAGATTCTAATTCATTAATACATTTTTATCTCCCTCAACTCATTAATTTACTGAATGCCATTCCTTCCTATAGACAGAATTTCATCTTTAGCTACAACATTTTGCAAGCACCAGACTAACACTGAACAGGATAATTTGCTCTTGAATCAAGCTTTGCTGAATAAGTCAAATTGTCCAGCAACTAGAATATGTTTTAAAAGTAAATCTGGAGAGGAAGCTTGACTATTCTGTATCTTTGTCAAGTAGCATTTTCATGCTTCAGATAATCTACACACCCAAACAAAGCAGGGGCTTCTCTTTGTTCTCAAAGTATCCTGTCACATTGGTGGCTGGAACACCTTTCAAGCTTAGTCAGTACATTTACCATCTACTGTATTGTTTTGTTTTTTTTTTTCTAATTTTTATTTATTTATTTTATTTTTGGCTGCGTTGGGGCCTCGTTGCTGTGCGGGGCTTTCTTTTAGTTGCAGCGAGCGGGGGCTACCCTTCGTCGTGGTGCTCGGGCTTCTCATCGCGGTGGCTTCTCTTGTTGCGGAGCACGGGCTCCAGGAGCGTAGGCTTCAGTAGTTGCAGCACGTGGGGTCAGTAGTTGTGGCTCATGGGTTCTAGAGCACAGGCTCAGTAGTTGTGGCTCACGGGCTTAGTTGGGAGATCCCACACGGCATGTGGGATCTTCACAGACCAGGGCTCGAACCCGTGTCCCCCACATTGGCAGGCAGATTCTTAACCACTGTGCCACCAGGGAAGCCCCATCTACTGTATTATGTCACCTTCACTCTTTCTGGAGATGTATTTCTTTTTAGGGACAAGAGAAAAGTAAATCTCCTTAATTGAGTCAAAATGCATTGAGAGAGAGGGAGGCTCTTGGCAAGGTAAAGGTCCTCCAGGCCATCTTTAAGACTTTCCTTTCTCCTAGCACACACCTTATTTTTACCACAAGTTTCCAGTTTAGAAAGAAGTATGTCCACCCAGAAAATAAATCCCAGCACAGACTGCAAATGATTTACTTGAAATCCCAGACTGTAGACACTGGAGCAAAAGTTAATGAAATACTCTGCCAAGAATCCAAGCTAAATGAGAGAAAATTATTCATTACACAGACTGCCAACTTTCAGGTGTTGGTAGCCAAAGTGAGTAATCAAATTAAATATCTATGGTGATGTAAGAAAGAAGAGAAAATACTGGAGAAAAGTCCAGAGAAAGGGTGCTAGGGCACCAATCATGAGAAAATATTAGTGGTTAGCCTTTATCAGGTGTTAAATAAATGCTAGGGCACTTGCTAATTGGTTGACATTTGTTACTTAATTCTTATAATAAACATATGAGATGTTCACTTAACATGATTCCCTTTTGACATATGAGTAAACTAAAGCTTAGAGTTTAAGTAGCTTGATTAGGTGGCAAATAAGTCATAATGTCTAAATACAAGTGCAATCAGTGTGATTGTTAACCCTTATACATAGAGTATGAGTTAATCCGATCCTCATTCTCAAACCGCACTCTTTTGAGAAATTTGGGTATGGTGAGAAAGGGGCAGAGGCAGGGGCAGGGGAGAGAGAGGAAGAGAAGAGACCAGATAACTATTCAAACAGTGAAAGGACTGTTCCCTGCTATTCTGCTCAGTGGTCATGTGTCCTGGAGGGAGCAAGAGAAGGCACCCGGCAGTGCTATTCCCGTCCTCGCAGTAGGAGCACCGAAGATGTAACTCTGGATCGGTGTTCGAAGATTTAATTTTTTCAGACAACACAGTTCCTAAAATTAAGCCATATTAGTGGATTCTAAAACAAATAAACAAATAAAGCCATCAATTCCAACCCAAGAAGAAAATCTGGCTGTGATGAATTAGAGAAGGCACGTTGGCCTCCACCGGGGTGTCTTCCTAAGGCATTTCCAAAAGAAGGTTTTTTTTAAATTGAAGTATAGCTGATTTGCAATCAAACTTTAATGGTTACCAAAGGGGAAAGGGAGAAGGGCAGGAGGGATAAATTAGGAGTATGGGATTAATAGATATACACTACTATATATAAAATAGATAAGCAACAAGGATTTACTGTATAATACAAGGAACAATATTCGATATCTTGTAATAACCTATAATGGAAAATAATCCAAAAGCAGTTTTAATCCTCACCACTTGGAGAACTTACCTTCCCAGTGAGAGGCAGCTCCTCGCTTCTTCCAGGCCCTGTACATGCTCTGCCATCTTAGAAGCTACAGGCTCCCCCAGAAACAGACCCTGAAAAGAGAATGAACTAGTGAACATAGTTGTTTGGGGGTGACCGCAGAAAACACAAAGAGAGAGGCAGGAAAATGAGGTAGGGAAAGGAAGGAGGCTGATAAAGGGTGACTCTTCAAGCAAGTTCCCACCATGTGTAACTGGTGGTTAACTCCATGGAAAAGCACTGGAGCCAAAGTAAAAATTATTTTTTGAGCGTTATCCCCACAACGGATGAGGGGGCTAAGAGGTCACTTATACACTGACATTTTCAGCACAATTTGCCGAAAATAATCACCTGAAGACTGGAATGGTGGTTACCAGGAAACTGGAATCATAGTTACCAGGAGAATGAAAAGGTGTTTACCAGGGCTTAGGGGGAGGTGGGCCTGAGAGTTATTAACCACTAAACATAAAGTTTCAGTTGAGTAAGATGAATAAGCTTTAGAGATCTGCTGTACAACACTGTACATACAGTCAACAGTAATGTATTATACACTTAACATTTAAGAGGATAGATTTCATGTTAAGCGATCTTACCACAATAAAATAAAGACAAAATAAATTACCTGGACAACTTTGTAAAAAACAAAATTGCCATACATGGGAGGGTCTACTTCCAGACTCCCAATTCAATTCCATGGATCTATCTATGTTTATACCTAAGCCAATAACACACTCTCTTGATTACTATAGCTTTAAAATAAGACTAGAAATTAAGTGGTTTAGGTTCTCTAGTTTTCTTACTTGTAAAAATTATTTAGCTATTCAAAGTCCTGTTTGTTTCCATATAATTTTAGAAACAGTTCTGACATAGCAAACAACTGCTGGGATTTTAATTGGGATTGCATTGACTCATTAGGTTAATTTGGGAAGAATTGACATCAACAATATCATCTTTTAGTTCATGAAAATGGTATGCTCCTCCATTTATTTAGCTCTTCTTTAATTTTTCTTCCTCTTTCTTGGCCATTTCTTAAGCTTCTAACTGAATTTTCATGTTTAATTAAATTAGTTAATACTTCTAAAACAATGAATAGAGATAACAGACACCTTTACCATGTTCCTATCTTAGTGGAAATTCCTCTAGTATCTATTAGATCTTAAGTAAGATGCTGGCTTTTGTACTAAATATATATACTTTTTATCACATTAAGAAAGTATCCATTAAAGTTTTTTAATCAGAAAAAGGTATTGTGTACTATTGGAGGTTTTTTTCAGGGAGGCAATCACATGGTTTTTTTTCCTTAGATCCACTTATAAGGGGTATTTTATTAATACTAATTCTAATATTGAGCAAATCATGCATTCATTGAATAAATCTCTGCTGATCATGGTTTGTTA
Source organism: Neophocaena asiaeorientalis asiaeorientalis (assembly GCF_003031525.2). Taxonomy (NCBI): domain Eukaryota; kingdom Metazoa; phylum Chordata; class Mammalia; order Artiodactyla; family Phocoenidae; genus Neophocaena; species Neophocaena asiaeorientalis. The sequence continues at coordinate 623,172 of NW_020174301.1, forward strand.
TTTTCTTACTGTACTATAAGATTCTGTTTGCTAATATTTTATTTAGTACTTTTGCATCAATATTCATAAATAACATTGGTTTAGTTTTCTCTTTTTGTACTCTACTTATTAAGTGCTCTTTTAGAAATTCCTGTTCAAATCACAAGGTAAAGTGTAAACCAGCCACTTTCCCTTCTTGCCCAGTATTATTTTATCCCTGTAAACAATTTTTACCCCTTCCCATTTACCCCCATGCCTCACAAGAGTTCGCACGTATGTGGGTTATTACAGAAGCTATCATGAACAGAAGTGATCAAAAACCATTTCCTGAGAATCAAAACACTTGATTCAAAGGTATGTTATCTTGGTAAGCATCCCAAGATACCCTGAATAATTACAAAGTCTGACATTCTTTCTGTTTCCGTGTCCAAATTCCTGGGCAGGAGACTTACGGGTCCAGCCTGGGTCAGAAAGCCATGTTGCTACTCCTGGACAAATCAAATGTGGTCAGAGGGCAGGATCATATGAAAAAAAGATAACTATTTAGAAGGCATATATATGAAGTGGCCAGCTGTGGGTATGGGGAAAGAAAGCCTTTCAGAAGGAAAGAAATGCCTTTTCCCAAAGGAAAGCAAAGTGATAGTCAAATACAACAGTAACACCTATTAAAATTACATAAAAAAGGGAAGGCCCTATATCATTTATATTGAGTTGAATGTGCCTCCTGAAAATGTAGAGTCAAAAAAATGTCATCCTACAAGTACTTAAGCAAAAAAAATTAACAATTCTTTTCTTGCACTCAGTATTGGGTACAGACCTTGGGAAGCATTTAGCATTACTTACACAAAGCACACCAATAGCACCACAGCAGGCATATCAGACGAGAGGCAGGGTGAGTTTCTTTCCTGAGACATGTACTAGATAATACACCAAGAAAAACTCTCAAGCCACCAAATGATATGCAAAGGAAAGATCTCAAGTATTTGTAAAATATGTGGTAGTACTCGATACCCTATAAAACGCTATACCAATAATGAGCTAGGAGTGAGGACACAATTACCCCACCTTTGTTTTTCTCTGCTTAAACCCCAAATAAAAAGGAAGTTCAGAAGATATACAGAAAGGAACATTCTGTCTATAAGGCAATGGAAGTTTATAATTCTTCCCAGATTCAAAAATCTGAAACTTGTTAACTAAGGCGACAAAAGTGACAAGCAGGGCTCACGAATTTGCATAACTAAATGCCATCATTTAGACATTATGGGAAGGAAAAATTATGAGGCATATTTGAAAGGCACAATAACTGGAATCTGATGAACTAAATATTAAAGGAAAATACTCCACAGAGAGCACCTTAGTGAACTCATTATGAAAATTTTATATTAGCATATTTATTGTTAGGTTGTAAACAATGCTCCCAGACTGGCTGAAAACAGCCTTTTATTAAAGAGTAAGGCAAATTTCCCCTTTCATACTTGTCTAAATTATTGTTTCTGAAATTTAATTTCCCACATTTTTTCTCACATTTGTGCAATACTTAGCAGTTTAGCAGCACATTCTCACTCAACATTTACATGACTTTTTACCCCTTCATGGGGTTAAAAAAAAAAAAACAAAAACGGGTCTTAAAATGTTTGCCGACTTGCCAAAGGTAGATCAGGTAACTAGTCTGAACTGTACAAATTCTAAATCAGTGAAGTCTAAATAAGTATGATTTGACTTTGTTTTTGTTTTATTCCTGAGAGACATGTATTCCCACGTGGCAAAAATTACAAAGGAGAAAAAGAAAGGAAAAAAGAAAATAAATCTTTTCACTTCTGGATTAATTCTCTAAACTCTTAAAGACTATATTTATGAAGGAACAGGGGGAAAAGGCAGAGGGGGAGGGAGTCCATCCATGTTAATATTGGTTGAGCTCAAATGCAATGTAAAATTTATTATTTCTTTTGTTGTTTTTGTTCTTCCAATTTGAAAAGAATTATGTGTGTGTACGTATTTATTACATTTTTTCACTTAAGTAGAGCAATGACTTTTTTTCAAGTTTATCTAGCAAGAGCAGATAATTGACACCAAATTGGTCTTTTGAATTTCCAACCAGAATCTTCTCTCCTTCAACTGCTCCTGCAGAAGGATGATTTTGGAGGAAATTAGATTCATTGTTTGCATAAACCAATGTATTTAGCTGGTGGCTCTGCAGGTCCAATTAGCTCTTCTAACAATATGGGTGAAATGAGGTTGAGGTTATGTTTGTAGCCACTTAGAATTGTTTTGATTAAATACTCCCTCCTGTATCTTATTTAAAGTAAGAACACATGGCACTGAAATGTATTTCATGGGATGGGAGAGGATGCCTGGGGGAAAAGGGAAGAAAAATATCTGTCATGATATGAAATGCATGACCTCTCATTTATGTATAACCATAAAGAGAAGGTATATTTGCACAAATATTTTAAAATATTGCACATAACACACCTTGAAGACATCTTTAGTATGTCAATCAATATCATTACTATTGTATTATGACAAATATCATTGATGTCAGACAAAATAGTAAAAGTTGAAGGAGCACAAAGCTGAGAACAAGCGGACCTGTATACTAATGTCCCTAGTGAGTCACAATCTTTCTGAACTTACTTTCCCTTGTCTGGAAAGAGAAACAACACTCATTTAGTTTCTGCCTCTGAGAAAACAACAAAATATAAGATACAATTGCTGCTCTCAAAGAGTTTGTAATACATTTGGCAAAACAAAGTAATTCACGTAAAAGATAAAAATAACCACTTGCTAGGAACTTCTCCCAAAACAGTATCATCTGGTTGAGCTTCATAATAACCCAAAGAGGTAGGCATTATTATTATTATTTCTATTTTACACACAAGAAAACTGAGGCACAGAGTGATTCAGAAATATTAGAAGACCTCTCTGTTGCTTAAGTAACAGTGAGGTTTCAAACCCAGTCAACCTTAGCATGAGCACTTAGCTACCATATCATATAGTGACAAAAAGTCCTATGTGTTCAAAGAAGGGAAAGGCAGGAGAATTAATTAGCAAAATAATACGCAATGGATAGTTAAGGATTGGAGTGATTAGAGAAGGTTCCAATCATAAGAATATGATGAGCCAAACCTTAAAGGATGAGGAGTATTTGTATGGACAGAAGAGAAGATGATGGAAGTAGAGTGAGAAAACTCAGCATGAAGATGGCAGTAGGTGTGGGGTGACAGGAGGGAAGAACCCAGAAGAATGGCAGTGAGATATAAGGATGGACAGGTCAATTGTGAAGAATTTTGACTACGGAGTTGAAATCCTTCCAACCTCCCCAAACTGACGGCTCTGTTTGCCTGGCCTCCTCTACAAGCTAGTCTCCACAGTTGAGCGTTGCTGCTTCCAGAAAGCAGTGTTTAAAGAGCAAGCAAAGGCTCCAGTTGTTCTAAGACCCCAATCAAAGCCCCAGCTGGCCTACAGGGAGTCTTTGAACTAACTAGGCAAAAACGCCCTCAACAGATAAGTGCGTGGCTTGGTGAGGAGAGCGTGCCTTTCCCTGATTTAGAGGAGGGTCCTGGGTAGATGCAGCCCTATATGTAGAGCTTGGCTGATCAACACAGACTGATCTCAGTCCCAAGCATCTCTCCAGAAAGATCACACAAACTACTCAAAACTGTACATACCAGCCCCACTCCCAATACACAGCCACATTCTCTGAAATCACCCTTCAAATTTACAAAAGCTTATATAAGCACAAAAACCATGACTTAATTACCATAAGTAATTACTTAAAGGTGACAATAATCACGCATGCTATTTGGGGAAAAGTTGGAAAATGTTTGTAAAACAATCACATGATATGTAATAAGTCAAAATTCAGTTATGCTGACTATGGTAATCGGTATTAAAGATTGTTTTTACTTCAGAATAATACACAAATATGTTTCCAAGATTATAGTTTATATTGAAATAAAATTAGAATCCATATGGTAATTTGGAGCACATCATTAGTAGGTTGTGAAACAGAGATTCAAATGTTTACATCTAATGTTCCTAATTCCATGGAGGAAATACTTTATATTAGAATTTTTTTACCAGCCAAAATATAGTCATTATCTTAATGAAATTAGTTATTTTTATTTCTTTAAGTGTAAAATTTTACATAGAATTTGATAGCCAGTTATGTATCTTAAATGTATTTATTGCAATATGATTCAAATAAGTAGAAAGGAACTTTTGGGGATGATGGATATGTCCTAAAACCGAATTGCGGTGATTGTTGCAAAACTGTATAAATTTATTGAACTCTGCACATAATCTTTTTACTGTATGTAAGTTATTGCATATTCTTTTACTGTAAGTTAGGTTAATAAAGATATCTTTTTAAAGATTAAAACTGGTGGCTTTTGGTGGATGTATTACAAATTCTTTTCATTTACCTACTTCAAAATTTTCCTATTTTTTACATACATCAAAATTTTCCTATTTTTTACAACAGTAGGTATTACCTACATAATTAAAAAATAATTTCAATGCAGTTCAGTTTAACATAAACATTTATCTAGCATGCATTCTGTGCTTAGCATCGTGATAGAATCTAGAGTTGTACAAAATAGAAAATAACATGTTGCCTCTTCCTTAAGGAGCTTACAATTGAGTAAGAGTAGAAAACAATGCAAACTACTACTTATTTATGGCAGAATGAAATTACCTTTCAATCAAGTTGCAAGTAACAGATGTTGGTAGCTGGGTGAAAGAAAGAATGAATGACTGGCCAAAGGGAAGTGGGCAAAGAAAAAAGTGGCAGGAGAGTTTTAATGAGTCGCCTGGAGGTTGATGCACATGGCCACATCCTTAATGGGAATAAATGAATTAATATTCGTTGGAAAGTAAGGTTTAGTAGCAAAAGCAAGCATTCTTCATGCTTACCACACATATTTATATCTGCTAGAAAAAAAAAATTGACCTTGAGAAGTCCAGAAGATTTGATAGAGAGTAGGCAGAAAGAATATGTAGGTAGGAAGAATGGACAGAGGAAAGCAAAAAATATGTCAGCTTGTACTTTATCATTGAAAAAGAAAACAAAAATGAAAACAAGAGTCTGTTTCAAAAAAAAGTTGTTTCTCCAACCGGAGTAAACGAGGTGGGGTAGTTACCTGCCCACATGGCAGGAAGGAGTAAAGAGGCTCCTTTCAGCAGGCAGTTACCTCTCTAGAGATAAGATAATCGAGCTAAGCCAATCAAGCCCAGATTATTCTTTACAAATTTACCAATCAGAAACAATTACTTCACCTCTCTTGGGCTGCAGTCAATAAAACGGTGGAGAAAAGCCAGGACCTACACCAAATGAGCTCCTTCCAGGGACAGAATCATCAGCAATACCCTGTCATCACAAGTGGCGCATAACAGTCATTTGAAAAGCTTGCTAAAAATGTGGTTTCCCAGTCCAAACACAGTGGATTCTGAGAGAGACCCATGATCTGTATTTAAAACATGCATGCACTACCCTGTCCCATCCCCAATCTGCAGAACCTATTGCAGTAGGTCTGTAGACCTCACTATTAAAACACAACACCGGGCTTCCCTGGTGGCGCAGTGGTTGAGAGTCCGCCTGCCGATGCTGGGGACTCGGGTTCGTGCCCCGGCCCGGGAAGATCCTACATGCTGCGAAGCGGCTGGGCCCCTGAGCCATGGCCACTGAGCCTGCGCGTCCGGAGCCTGTGCTGTGCAATAGGAGAGGCCGCAGCAGTGAGAGGCCCGCGTACCGCAAAAAAAAACAAAAACAAAAATAAAAACACAACACCAACTTAAGAGGTCTGCTTGTGGGGAACTAACAGAACAATGTACACGGATACATAAAATCTTATTTATTGTTACTGGTACTATTACTATAAATCACTAAATTAAGATTCTAGCCGCATAGTAGTTTCAAGAATAATAATATATTTATAGAAAAAATTTTCTTTTGATTTAATGAAAAGAAAAATCTAAGGGAGATATTGAGTGTACCGGGTACAATTTCTAATGGTTTCTCAGTGATCTAAAATCCATTTCTTTAAGTGATTCCCAAAATTGTATTCGTCAGGAGAACTGGCCAACAAGAAATCTCCATCCCGTCGGAGATGACATATAAAGCCTTACAAGCCCAGGTCTTGTCCCAGGTTTCTTAAATAAATAATACTTTACCTCTCCCCAGGTCTGTCAGTTGCAGGTAAACAACTCCACCCTTCCCTGTTCACGCTTAACCAGACATTCTGAAGAGAGTAGAAAGATGTGGTTTCCAACAAGGAGTCGAGACACAAGCTTTGATAGCCACCTGTATTTCTTTTTGCAGAGGCTTCCCTGGGAATCTTTTCTGGGCAGGTTAACACTTAAAATGTCATCATCTGACTGCTTTGATTAATTGTGGTACCATTTTCTGCATGAACCAGGTAGGAAAAGATGTTCTTTTCATTTTGAATGGTCTTTTATGCTCAGAAGAAATTAGCTTGCCCCAAATGAGAGGCCTTGACACCATTAGCCAGTTCAGATACCACATGCCACTTTATTAAAGTGGCAGATTTTGGAGGTGTTCTTTAATTTTATCATTTATGATAAGCTATTGTTTGAAGAAAAAGAGATGGGTCATGTTCTGGCAGAGCTCAGCCAGGCTATAACTCTGTTGGTCAGGCTTTCTAAGTTATTCTGTGATCAGATTCACGCTTACTCATCCAGGCTTCCATCCAATGCCACCACAATCACCTGTGCTCAGTCTGACTCATTGCAGAGAAAGTGCCCCCAGGGGGAAATCTTATCTGGACTTTGATGACTATATTTAATCCCAGAGCCTCGGAAGAAACTAAAGCAGAGAAGGATCAGGAACTGCCTGAAAGATTGGCATCACCTGAGTGTTCTACGCAAAGACTTTTCTGTAACAATTTTAGTTCAGAAATTGTCCTAGTGATAGCAGTACTGGTATAATAACTACAGTTTGGGGTACATCCTATGTGTCAAGCATGGTGTTCATTGTTCTATCCTATCTAAAATTTCCTAACAGCTTTGGGGAGTGATATCATTAGTCTACATTACCCTCTTACAGGTGAAGAAACTGAGGCTCACAGTGGTAAAATTATTTGTTCAAGGCCATATGGCAATTGTGCTAAGAACCAGGATTGTCTGAATCTAAAGCCCACACACCTGGTGTGTGTTAATGTACCCTTATATCAATCTACCAGTGCAAGTTTAATAGAGTCCAGGGAACTTGTGTCAGAAAACCTGGGTTCTTTGTTGAATGACCATCCCATTACATGCATAGGAGCACCAAGAGTTCACTGGTCCAAAATCATTCCCACATATTTGACATGGACCTAAGATTCTTTTGTGTGTGTGTGTGAGTAACATGCCCCTGCCCTATTTCATTCACTTGTCCAGCTTTTATTTCTCCTTATTCCCTTTTCTTAATTTTTTATTTTATATTGGAGTACAGCCAATTAACAAATGTTGTGATAGTTTCAGGGGCACAGCAAAGCAACTCAGCCATACATATACATGTATCCATTCTCTCCCAGACTCCCCTCCCATCCACGCTGCCACATAACATTGAGCAGAGTTCCCTGTGCTATACAGTAGGACCTAAAATTCTTTTGAGTAACACATAGAAAGGTCAGGCTGGCAGTATTATGTCCATTTTACAAACAAAGAAATTGAGGTTAAGAAGGAAAATAAATTACCTGAGGTCTTAGCTGGTAATTAGCAAAGCCAGATCCAGCACCTGTACCAAATGCTTTTTCCACCATACCTTAAATGAAATAGGCAGAAAGAAACACGTTAAAGACAATAGGTTGGGGGCTTCCCTGGTAGCGCAGTGGTTGAGAGTCCGCCTGCCGATGCAGGGGACATGGGTTCGTGCCCTGGTCCGGGAAGAACCCACATGCCGCGGAGCGGCTGGGCCCGTGAACCATGGCCAGTGAGGCTGCGCGTCCGGAGCCTGTGCTCCGCAACGGTAGAGGCCACAACAGTGAGAGGCCCGCGCAACGCAAAAAAAAAAAAAAAATTGTAAGACCTAGAAATACATGGAAGAGCAGCCTCTTTCAAACAGCTCTTGGGCTTATCCAAAGCTGTGCAGCTCTAATGAGAGCCCAATAATAATTGATACTATGCTGCAATTGGCCTTTCTGAGCTCTGGTTCTAGGCCCCCTGCCATTTGCTCCCTCAGCTCCTTTCTCCTGGGCCCCACAGGGACAGAGGACCTTGTCTCTACTTTGGTTTGGTTGAGCTCTCAGACCAATAAGAAAGGACCTATCCCTATACTCTTGGGGTTACAGAGACTTCCCCAAATATTCTCACGGTTTCCAACCTCTAATAACAGACTTAGTGACAGTCCCAAATCATTCCCTCTGTGAAGGAAAGTGACACCTCTCCAGGTCACCTAGCAGAAGCCACTCTGCGGAGCATAGAGTTTTCCTCGATGGGCAAATTAAATTCTAACTGCTGCTCTGAGATTAAGGAGGAAGTGGCGGGGGGATTAAAATGATGTGATTTGATTTCAGTGTCTTCAAAATATGGTTCAAAGACCATCCATCAGAATCACCTGCAAATTCTGAGACTCAATGATCTAGTTATTGGAGGTGATGGATGATAAGAATCTCAGAAAAGGAAAGGAGAATAGCAAATACGATCCATAATCCTTCTCCCACCACCCAAAGATTTACACCCGATTATCTCTGAAGAAGGTATCTCTGTCAGCCCAATTAAGTGTGTACTGGATAAACCTGACCCCAAAACTCTCCTGACTCACAAATATGCACCCTGAAGAGGGGCTTCCCTTTGGAAACTTCTCCTCCTTTGTGCCTTTCTTCCTCCAAGATGGATTCATGGGCATAATTACCTTCTTGACAGATTTCCATCCTCAACGATAAATCTCTTTTCTGCCAGATTGACTTAGATGATGTAGTATGCATGGGAAAAAAGAAAAAAAATCTCTAGACCCTAAACTTACCTCTCTCTCTTTTTTAAATTTTACATCTGCAGGTATCGTGGCTCTCAAAGCTTGTCCATTTATTTAAGACCATTAAAACAAAAATGATCAAATAATTTATCCCCAGGCATAAACATGACAAAAAAAGAAAAAGGATGACTACCAACAGTCATTTGTAATATTATAGTGTTCTGGCATGCTGTAAGTTTTTCAACCTTAAACAAGAGACATTTTGATGTCTTTAATAGAGTTATCTTTATGAATGTTTTTCTCCCTTTCTGTTTCAAAACTGCTGATTTTTAAAAATCCCTAGCTCTCTCACTATTGCACACAGCTCTACATTTCAAAGCCAGGGTCCACCTGGAGGACGCTCGGTTTATTGTGTGGGCACTCACAGCTGATGGCAAGCAGAGGCTCTCAAAGACTGAAACATTGCTGTCTGCTCCCTGCAGAAAGTCTTCACCCTGTAAAGGCCAAAAGGCACTGAGGCGCTCCAACTCTAAGAAGTTAGCTCAATAATAGTAATCTCTTAGATATACATCATAAGAATTAAGGTCTTGGGCTTCCCTGGTGGCGCAGTGGTTGTGCTGTTTGACTAATGCAGTCTCCACCTGAGACTCTCACTCTGGCTCGTAACCAGCCTCCTAATGTTCCTGGAGCTCTTCATCTCACACCTCCATCCAATGGGCATATGCATTTGCTTTCTAATTCATCTTTCTTTATTTCTATTACTCTGTGATCCCCATGAAAAAAGCCCATTCAGAAAATAAAAGTGTTTTTAAAATTCGTCACCACACAAAAAGTGTAAGACTGCACAATCAAAGAAACTTCAGTCACCAACCTAGGAGTATTGATCTATTTGATAACACTGAAAAAAAATTAAACAGTCTTTTCAAATGGCCAAAGGAGCAAAAATCATACCATTGAGGGAAAGAAGTAAGAAATTTGTTTGGAGGATGATGGAATAAGAAGGGACTGTGAATATAAAAATGATGGCAGTATATCGATCAATATTTCTATAAAAATATAAACATTTACTACCTATATGATGGTGTGACTTACAGGATCTATAAAAGTGTCTCTGCATAAAAACTCCTCTGATTTGACTTGGAGAGGGCTGTATATATTAATTGTAATATTGAGAAAATACTATATTTTTAAAATATATTGCCATAATAATACCTAATTGTAAAAATCATTGGACAGGGCTTTTAGATATGAGTTAAGCCAGCCCACTCTCTCCACACATGACAGGCCACAAACTATTCCAATAATCATGTCCCTTGTGAACATTAACATGTCCACGTAGCCTGGGATAAGTTGTGTCTGAAAGGCAACATGAAACACAACTTACCAGATTTCAATCACCATCATCAGGATGTCCCATGGTTACTAGCTTCTGAGGCTCTGTGACGTTATTATGACATCAAGTCGTCTCTATCTGGTAATCAACATTACCCAGGAAAAGTCATCCTCTTGTGCATAAAAATGTGTCCAGCATCACTTATCCTCTTTTGCTCTCTTTGTTTCTTTCCTATCACTTTTTTGTCCACTCTGTCAAGAAGCCCTTGGATTTGCATGACACCAAAAAGAGGTTGGAAATTTATTACATGTGCATCTCGAAGAGTTCAAAGCATAAAACCACTCACATATCCATTGCTCTCTTGTTCTAAATCCATAAATCTCTAGCCCCAGCGTGCTTTTGTGATTTTCCAGTGTTGGTTCTCTTTAAATCACTTGCTTTCTCTCTAGGGTTTCTTTATTCCAAAAGATGTAGCCCTTCACTTCTATTTTTACATCTTGCTATCTCTCAGATCATGAGCTAGTAGATAACACGGCAAAAATTCAAATGTGGCTCCCTCTTTTATTGAAGGGAGAAGAGGTTGGAGCTTTAGCTACATTACTCTAAACGTAGCCCCAATTCTATTTGTCCCGAAAGGGTCTCTGTTACTGCATGTCCCGTTTCCTCTGGGAATGCTATTTTGTTCATAGTAAATAAAAGGAAATGTGTATGAGTGTCTCTGCTGATCTTCAGAAGTCAAAGCAGCCCTCATGGATAAAGGATGCATATTTATAAATGTGAGCCTGGTGGAGGAAAGGAGGAAGCCATGTGAGAGCTGAGTAGAGTGGTTATGTCACAGTCCTCCAACCTCTCTTCCTAGCCACAATCCTTTAAGTAAGCCACTTCGGGAGTACGTTGCTGACGGTGGTCACCTCGACTACCCCTTGCAACCATGCCTGACGGGACAGTGGAAGCTCAATGCCTTTGGCATGGTGTTGCCTTATTATGTGAGGGATTAAACCAAATTTAAAAAACCAAAGCCACCAACAGCTGATCCTTTAATGCTACAACACTATTAGAGTCCAGTTCTTTCCAGGAGCTGGGGTGAGTGCTTTCATTAAATAGACTCTCTACCCCAAATACCTAGATATACACATGAACACCCTGGGTTCCAGAGGTCCATGGTGGCAGGGAGCTCTCACAGCGATGAGTACTATGGTCTCCCAGCTCGACATATAACATCCAGAGTAAACTTTAAAAAATAGGTAATGTAATTCCAGTTTCCTTGACTTGGAACGAGGTCAAAACTTCATGCTGTGTCCTGTACACTGCGTTTGATTTTTCTACTAGCTCTCAGAACAACAAAGGTAAGCGAATATGTTATCTGCCTATGTGGCCCTGGTCTGACAGGTTTCTCCTGGAAAGTGATCAGCAAGTTTTCAAGCATTAAACTCTGCAGTAACCTCTCCTCTCTTGCTGCTGCCCATTTGTGCTCCTTATCCATATCTAGAATAAACCGAATTCTTTCTTTGTCCTAACTTGAATTGTCCCTGACATCTGGAAAATGAGCAATATCTCTGGGGCTAAAATAAGACTTAGTTCACACCTGAATGAAGCATAATTTCTTTCTCTGGAAGATGCATAATTTTCACTCTGATAATCCGAGCATTTGATATTTTGCATCTTTTATCCAAGTTTCCAAATTTTTAACCAGCCTGGACCAGAGAGACACATGACATGGAAGCAAAGCAAGCTCATTACAGATCTAAGCAACCATGCTGTGGATGGGGCTTAGAGCTGGACCTGAGCCCCTTGGTGCTGATTCAGCTGTGTTCCTCACACCCTGGCTCATTTGCACCAGTCCCACAAGCTCTCTGATACTCAGTTTCTTCTTTGATAAGTGCCTTGGTCCGCTGATGAGAACCACAGTTATTTTATAGGTCTTGGAAGGATGGGCTAGAAAGAGAACTCCTGGAAGAGGACTCACAATGGCCCAGTATAGGCCATCCACAAAGCTCTGAGGATCCAAGGTACCAGGGAAGATGCCCAGAGGGAGATTTTGAGCACTGGGGCACAACTGGATCCTTCTGAGGAAGCCGTAGTAGTGATTGCTGGAGCATCAGGGCTCAGTGAACATTACATGGCATCTGCCCAGGCCCGTTCATAAGCTCATATAAGACTCCCCCTAGGGACACCAAAATATTTTAGGGAACTTTCAGCAAACTTAAGTCTTATAGGAGAAGCAGGGATGAGAGACAGTGATATGTGTGGTTTTAACCCAACTCAACCTGTAGGCTGGTACAGTTTCAGGGGAGCCTGGGCTGCATGCAAGGTAGATTCCAACAGCCCGAGACACAGAATGTCTTGAGCAGTGTTTGTAAAATGGCAAATGTCTAATACCCAACTCCAAAAATTCCAATTCAGTAGGTCCAGAAAGGATCCAGGCTTCTGTATCTTTATCAAGTTCCACAGATGACTCTAAAGGACAGCCAGGACTTGGATCCATTGGACTAGATGGTCTCAAAAGACCAGCACAGATACAAATTGAAGGATTTTTAAAAATATTCTACAAAATCATTTCTTTATTTTTATTTGCTGTTTGCGTATTTCTTTGTCTATATTGAATCTTCTTCTGTGATCTAGTATCTATACTCAGGGCCCACCATTGCTCACTCCCATCTTTCTACCTCACACCCATTTTTGGAAAGTGCCTTAGAAGAGTGAAAGCCCACTGTGAAAGTCCTGACCTATAATATCCTAAAATATGGAAAACCTCTTGAAGAAAAGTACGGACAAGTTCTTTCCTTCTCTCCTGACTATTGTGATTTCCTTCCTTTCTTCTCTCCATTCTCATTAGTCTGTGGCTGCCCACGATTTAACCACTAGTACAAACTCCATGTCTCCTATCTGTCCAGATAAGAGCCTGTTTTGGTGAGACTGAAGGCTGCAAGGAGTAAGAAGGCAACCATGAGGCCAACCCCTTTGTGGGGTTCCACCCTGTCCCTCCCCTCACCCACAGCCCAACACAGGTCTGGTCATCACTTCAGCTCTCATGTAGAAATGCCCAAAGGAGAATAGATTCTAATTTTCCTCTGAAACTTAGAAATGTTCAGTACTGCCTAAATTCAAGAGCTCTCCATTGGCACTTAGTTACATCATTCTCTATCCTTACAGGGACTATGTGAAAATGAGGGCAAGTGGGGAGTATAAAATAGAGCCATTACATCCCACCAGTGTCTTAAGGTAACTAGCAACGTAAAAGTGTAAACACCCTTCAAAAACATCCAAAGTTAACGGGAAATATAAACCTTTCTGATTCAGTAATTGGTACGGGTGGGCACATGACCCAAGCCGGGTCAATAAGAGTCCCTTATTTGGACTGACATGGATTCTGGATGGCAAAAGAGTTGTACTCTTCCACTGAAATAATAAACTTGTAAGCCTATATATTCGAGGGATCATCTCACTGCATAGTAGGAAGCCTTCTCAAGAAGGAAACCAGCTTAGAAGGATGAAAATTCAAGAGATGAAGAAAGATAAGAACCTAAGGGCATTATCTGAAATAGCTGCACCTGAAGACAAGTCCACCCGTTGGACTTCCCAGTTATGACAGCCAAAGCTAAAAATGACAGCCTTCTATTGCTGGCCCTAAATCGAATCAATGTTACAAAATCCTATCTGTACTACCTCTCAAGTGCTTCTTGACTGTGTCACATTACTCTCCATTCTAACTTCTAAAGCCTTAGTTCAGGTCTGTGTCCTCCCTGCGCAGACTCTTTCAACAACCTCCCCCTCCCCCCCCACATCTAGTTCTTTCGTTGTCCTCCAGGGTATCCTCCATCCTGTCACCAGTATTATCTTCTAAAACCCAAATTAAACCATTTGTTTCCTTCAAAAATACTTAGGGATCTTCATTGCTGACGGTTATAATTTTACCTCTTTCTCCAGCAGGGATCTTTTAAATTTTTTAAAATCAAATATTATGTAGACCTTCCGTGTATAAAACCAAAATATTATGCAAATCTCAAGGCATATAAATGAATGCAGGAAGAGAGAAAGAAGAAGGCAATAGAAAAGAGGGCAGTAAAACTGCACTCACTCAACTTCCCCATTTCCCAGGTAGTGAACCCAGAGATAGCTCTAAGGATCCCTGGTTCTCTAAAGAACACAATTTCAAAACATTAAAACAAATAGGTATTTTAAAATTTGCAGAAAAATCCAGTATACTCTTTCCCCCAATCCTTCCCCAAATCACACATACCTACCTTCTCAGCTTCACTGATCATACTTTAAATTGACTCTCATTGAGCTGTCCTTAGGGGTGCAATGTTGATACACTGGGTGCTGGACTCAGGCCTCAGTTAGTTGTTTTGCACCTGAGAAACTTCTACTCCAGAAGGAGAGAAGATTAAAGCCAAAACAGGAAATAAATACCAGAATTAAACCTGGGAAGGAATGGGAAAAAGCCTCTAAATTGAAGGAGCAATTAGGAGCAGATAGGAAGCTGAATAAACGTAATAAAGAACATATCTGGAGAGCCAGCAATGAGATCTCTGTACCAGGAAACTGAACTCCAGTTTGAGAGCTTACTTCTTGATCACAACCATCTGCAGAATTCTTCCTCTGATGATATATTTTTAAGATAGCCAAATTATAACAAACTATACCAGATACCATAACTTGTTCCCAAAAGGTACTCCAAGTTCTCAACTGATGAAAGTTCATTATGCATCCTTGGAAATGTTATTGCCTCTGCCTGAAATTTCAAATCTCTTTCTCTAAATTCCCAGTCTTTTTCTTTTTTTTATAAATTCTGTATTTATATTTATTTATTTAAATTTATTTTTGGCTGTGTTGGGTCTTCATTGCTTTGCACAGCCTTTCTCTAGTTGCGGTGAGCGGGGGCTACTTGCTCTGAAGCACGTGGGATCTTCCCCGACCGGGGATCGAACCAGTGTCCCCTGCATTGGCAGGTGGATTCTTAACCACAGTGCCACCAGGGAAGTCCCCAGTCATTCTTCAAGATGTATTTACAAGAAAAAAGCTTCCTGAATTCTCCAGGCAGCTACAGCTTTCCTTCTTTCTGAATATTGTATATCACCTTCTTAACATACACTCATGGTTATTGTGATTATTATAATGTGTCCTTTCTCTTGATCTAAATGGCATTTAATCTCATTCTTCTTCCTAGCTCCTATAGCACCCAACTCAGTGCCTGACACTTTATCAAACTCTCAACAAGCAAATGTTGAAAGAAGGACCCATGAAATCATTTATTACGTGACTCTCATTTCTTAGCGCAGTGAACAATATCTCTATAAACTGATGTCTTTTTATCCTTCACTATTCTCAAACATTTTTGAGTTTAGCAATCCTATTCAGCTATTAATCTTAATATTATATTTTTAAAAATATACAAGAACATATTGAATAATGAAATCCCACTGTGGCAAAGTTAATTGGAAATATCTCTCAATGCTGGAATCTGATGCCCAGTCCAACACACTTCTCTCTTACAGACTTGATCTCACGGAATCCATCAGAAGACCTAAATCAAAGGGAGTCCAAAGCTCAAAGAAAGAAGTCAAGTTGAGGGGAAAGGAGATCTAAACCATCCCTGATTCAAAGTAGACTAAACCCAAAAAATGCAAAAGGAAGGAAATAATGAAAACTAGAAGAGAAACAAACAAAATAGAGAGTAGAAAAATGACAGAGAAAAATCAACAAAACCAAAAACTGGTTCATTGAAGACATCAACAAAATTGACAAACCTTTTAGGTAGACTGGAGAGAGAGAGACAGAGAGAGAGGGGTCAAACTACAAAATTCAGGAATCAAGAGAGGACATCACAACCTAGTACACAGAAGTAAAATATATAATAAGGGAATACTATGAACAACAGTATGTTAATAAATTAGGTAACTTGGATAAAACTGATAAATTCTTGACACAAATTACTGAATCTGACTCAAGAAGATTTAGACAAACTGAATTGACCTATAAAAGCAAAGAGATCAACTTAGTAATTTAAGAACTTATCACAAAGAAAGTCCAGGCCTAGATGACTTCACTGATGAATTATATCAGATGTTCATAGAAAAATTGATGCCAGTACTTCACAAACTGTTCCCAAAAAAAGAAAAAAGGAAGAAACACTTCCCAACTCATTCTATGAGGCCAGAATTATCTTCATACCAACACCAGACAAAAAAACCACAAGATGAAAAAAAATACAAACCAATATACCCTACAAACACAGAATCAAAAATTCTCAGCAAAGTACTAGAAAACCAAATCTAGAAAGATATAAAAAGGATTATCGATCAGAAAACTTGCACAAGCCTCTCAGATAGCCTCATACAACAGAGGGCAGACAGCAGAAGCAAGAAGAACAACAGTCCTGCAGCCTGTGGAACAAAAACCACATTCACAGAAAGATAGACAAGATGAAAAGGCAGAGGGCTAGGTACCAGATGAAGGAACAAGATAAAACCCCAGAAAAACAACTAAATGAAACGGAGATAGGCAAGCTTCCAGAAAAAGAATTCAGAATAATGATAGTGAAGATGATCCAGGACCTCAGAAAACAGAATGGAGGCAAAGATTGAGAAGATGCAAGAAATGTTTAACAGAGATGAACAATACAATAACTGAAATGAAAACTGCACTAGAAGGAATCAATAGCAGAATAACTGAGGCAGAAGAACGGATAAGTGACCTGGAAGACAGAATGGTGGAATTCACTACTGTGGAACAGAATAAAGAAAAAAGAATGAAAAGAAATGAAGACAACCTAAGAGACCTCTGGGACAACATTAAATGCACCAACATTTGCATCATAGGGGTCCCAGAAGTAGAAGAGAAAAAGAAAGGAACCAAGAAAATATCTGAACAGATTACAGTCAAAAACTTCCCTAACATGGAAAAGCAAATAGCCACCCAAGTCCAGGAAGTGCAGAGAGTCCCATACAGGATAAACCCAAGGAGAAACATGCCAAGACACATAGTAATCAAATTGCCAAAAAGTAAAGACAAAGAAAAATTATTGAAAGCAGCAAGGGAAAAAATATTCAGCTATTAATCTTAATATTATATTTTTAAAAATATACAAGAACATATTGAATAATGAAATCCCACTGTGGCAAAGTTAATTGGAAATATCTCTCAATGCTGGAATCTGATGCCCAGTCCAACACACTTCTCTCTTACAGACTTGATCTCACGGAATCCATCAGAAGACCTAAATCAAAGGGAGTCCAAAGCTCAAAGAAAGAAGTCAAGTTGAGGGGAAAGGAGATCTAAACCATCCCTGATTCAAAGTAGACTAAACCCAAAAAATGCAAAAGGAAGGAAATAATGAAAACTAGAAGAGAAACAAACAAAATAGAGAGTAGAAAAATGACAGAGAAAAATCAACAAAACCAAAAACTGGTTCATTGAAGACATCAACAAAATTGACAAACCTTTTAGGTAGACTGGAGAGAGAGAGACAGAGAGAGAGGGGTCAAACTACAAAATTCAGGAATCAAGAGAGGACATCACAACCTAGTACACAGAAGTAAAATATATAATAAGGGAATACTATGAACAACAGTATGTTAATAAATTAGGTAACTTGGATAAAACTGATAAATTCTTGACACAAATTACTGAATCTGACTCAAGAAGATTTAGACAAACTGAATTGACCTATAAAAGCAAAGAGATCAACTTAGTAATTTAAGAACTTATCACAAAGAAAGTCCAGGCCTAGATGACTTCACTGATGAATTATATCAGATGTTCATAGAAAAATTGATGCCAGTACTTCACAAACTGTTCCCAAAAAAAGAAAAAAGGAAGAAACACTTCCCAACTCATTCTATGAGGCCAGAATTATCTTCATACCAACACCAGACAAAAAAACCACAAGATGAAAAAAAATACAAACCAATATACCCTACAAACACAGAATCAAAAATTCTCAGCAAAGTACTAGAAAACCAAATCTAGAAAGATATAAAAAGGATTATCGATCAGAAAACTTGCACAAGCCTCTCAGATAGCCTCATACAACAGAGGGCAGACAGCAGAAGCAAGAAGAACAACAGTCCTGCAGCCTGTGGAACAAAAACCACATTCACAGAAAGATAGACAAGATGAAAAGGCAGAGGGCTAGGTACCAGATGAAGGAACAAGATAAAACCCCAGAAAAACAACTAAATGAAACGGAGATAGGCAAGCTTCCAGAAAAAGAATTCAGAATAATGATAGTGAAGATGATCCAGGACCTCAGAAAACAGAATGGAGGCAAAGATTGAGAAGATGCAAGAAATGTTTAACAGAGATGAACAATACAATAACTGAAATGAAAACTGCACTAGAAGGAATCAATAGCAGAATAACTGAGGCAGAAGAACGGATAAGTGACCTGGAAGACAGAATGGTGGAATTCACTACTGTGGAACAGAATAAAGAAAAAAGAATGAAAAGAAATGAAGACAACCTAAGAGACCTCTGGGACAACATTAAATGCACCAACATTTGCATCATAGGGGTCCCAGAAGTAGAAGAGAAAAAGAAAGGAACCAAGAAAATATTTGAACAGATTACAGTCAAAAACTTCCCTAACATGGAAAAGCAAAGAGCCACCCAAGTCCAGGAAGTGCAGAGAGTCCCATACAGGATAAACCCAAGGAGAAACATGCCAAGACACATAGTAATCAAATTGCCAAAAAGTAAAGACAAAGAAAAATTATTGAAAGCAGCAAGGGAAAAACGACAAATAACACACAAGGGAACTCCCATAAGTATAACAGCTGATTTCTCAGCAGAAATTCTACAAGCCGAAAGGGAGTGGCATGATATACTTAGAGTGATAAAAAGGAAGAACCTACAACCAAGATTACTCTACCCTGCAAGGATCTCATTTAGATTTGATGGAGAAATCAAAAGCTTTACAGACAAGCAAGAGCTAAGAGAATTCAGCATCACCAGCCCAGCTCTACAACAAATGCTAAAGGAACTTCTCTAACTGGGAAACACAAGAGAAGAAAAGGACGTACAAAAACAAACTCAACAAAATTAAGAAAATAGTCATAGGAACACACATATCGATAATTACCTTAAATGTGAATGGATTAAATACTCCAACCAAAAGACACAGGCTTGCTGAATGGATATATCCCAGGGATGCAAGGATTCTTCAATATATGCAAATCAATCAGTGTGATAAACCATGTTAACAAACTGAAGAATAAAAACAATATGATCATCTCGATAGATGCAGAAGAAGCTTTTGACAAAATTCAACACCCATTAATGATGAAAACTCTCCAGAAAGTGGGCACAGAGGGAACCTACCTCAACATAATAAAGGTCATATACGACAAACCCACAGCAAACCTCATTCTCAATGGTGAAAACCTGAAAGCATTTCCTCTAAGATCAGGAACAAGACAAGGATGTCTCCTCTCACCACTATTATTCAGCATAATTTTGGAAGCCCTAGCCATGGCAATCAGAGAAGAAAAAGAAGTAAAAGGAATACAAATTGGAAAAGAAGAAGTAAAACTGTCACTGTTTGTAGATGACATGATACTATACATAGAGAAGCCTAAAGATGCCACCAGAAAACTACTAGAGCTAATCAATGAATTTGGTAAAGTTGCAGGGTACAAAATTAATGCACAGAAATCTCTTGCATTCCTATACACTAATGATGAAAAATCTGAAAGAGAAATTAAGGAAACACTCCCATTTACTATTGCAACAAAAAGAATAGAATATCTAGGAATAAACCTACCTAGGGAGACAAAAGACCTGTATGCAGAAAACTATAACACACTGATGAAAGAAATTAAAGATGATACCAACAGATGGAGAGATATACCATGTTCTTGGATTGGAAGAATCAATATTATGAAAATGACTATACTACCCAAAGCAATCTACAGATTCATTGCAATCCCTATCAAATTACCAATGGCAAATTTTACGGAACTAGAACAAAAAATCTTAAAATTTGTATGGAGACACAAAAGACCCCAAATAGTCAAAGCAGTCTTGAGGGAATAAAACGGAGCTGGGGGAATCAGACTCCCTTACTTCAGACTATACTACAAAGCTACAGTAATCAAGACAATATGGCACTGGCACAAAAACAGAAACGTAGATCAATGGAACAAGATAGAAAGCCTAGAGGTAAACTCACGCACCTATGGTCAACTAATCTATGACAAAGGAGGCAAGGATATACAATGGAGAAAAGACAGTGTCTTCAAATCAATATTATGAAAATGACTATACTACCCAAAGCAATCTACAGATTCATTGCAATCCCTATCAAATTACCAATGGCAAATTTTACGGAACTAGAACAAAAAATCTTAAAATTTGTATGGAGACACAAAAGACCCCAAATAGTCAAAGCAGTCTTGAGGGAATAAAACGGAGCTGGGGGAATCAGACTCCCTTACTTCAGACTATACTACAAAGCTACAGTAATCAAGACAATATGGCACTGGCACAAAAACAGAAACGTAGATCAATGGAACAAGATAGAAAGCCTAGAGGTAAACCCACGCACCTATGGTCAGCTAATATATGACAAAGAAGGCAGGGATATACAATGGAGAAAAGACAATCTCTTCAATAAGTGGTTATGGGAAAACTGGACAGCTACATGTAAAAGAATGAAATTAGAACACTCCCTGACACCATACACAAAAGTCAACTCAAAATGGATTAGAGATCTATGACCAGACACTATAAAACTCTTAGAGGAAAACATAGGAAGAACACTCTTTGACATAAATCACAGAAATCACAGCAAGATATTTTCTGATCCACCTCCTAGAGGAGTGGAAATAAAAACAAAAATAAACAAATGGGACCTAATGAAATTTAAAAGCTTTTGCACAGCAAAGGAAACCATAAACAAGACGAAAAGACAACCCTCAGAATGGGAGAAAATATTTGCAAATGAAGCAACTGACACAGGATTAATCTCCAAAATATATGAACAGGTCATGCAGCTCAATATTTAAAATACAAACAACCCAACCCAAAAATGGGCAGAAGACCTAAATAGACATTTCTCCAAAGAAGACACACAGATGGCCAAGAAGCACATGTAAAGCTGCTCAGCATCACGAATTATTAGAGAAATGCAAATTAAAACTACAATGAGGTATCATCTTACACCAGTTAGAATGGGCATCATCAGAAAATCTACAAACAACAAATGCTGGAGAGTGTGTGGAGAAAAGGGAACCCTCTTGCACTATTGGTGGGAATGTAATTTGATACAGCCACTATGGAGAACAGTATGGAGGTTCCTTAAAGAACTAAAAGTAGAATTACCATATGACCCATCAATACGACTACTGGGCATATTCCCAGAGAAAACCATAATTCAAAAAGACACATGCACCCCAATGTTCATTGCAGCACTATTTACAATAGCCAGGTCATGGAAGCCATCTAAATGCCCATCGACAGACGAATGGATAAAGAAGATGTGGTACATATATACAATGGAATATTACTCACCCATAAAATGGAACAAAATTGGGTCATTTGTTGAGACATGGATGGATCTAGAGACTGTCATACAGAGTGAAGTAAGTCAGAAAGAAAAACAAATATCGTATATTAATGCATGTATGTGGAACCTAGAAAAATGGTACAGATGTACCTGTTTGCAGGGCAGAAATTGAGACACAGATGCAGAGAACAAATGTATGGACACCTAGGGGTGAAAGCGGCAGGTGGTGGTGGTGGTGTGATGAATTGGGCAATTGGGAATGACATGTATAAACTGATGTGTATAAAATTGATGACTAATAAGGACTTGCTGTATAAAAAAATAAAGTAAAATTGAAGAATTACAAAAAACCCCAACTATCTAATAGAATAAATTAATTTTGTGCTATAGGTAGGCTATACAAGAAAAAGAAAAGGATTATCCGCCATGACTAAATGGGATTTATCCCAGTAATGCATAGTTGGCTTAACATGTATAAATCAAATAATGTAATACACCTTACTGATAGTATAAATGACAAAAACTACATGACCATTATTAATTGATGCAAAAAAAATTTTATAATATCTAACCCCATTTCACAATAATATTCAGTGAACTAGGAATATAAAGGAACTTCTTCAACGTGGCAAAGGAACACCTGTGTAAAACAATGACTATAGTATTTAATGGTTAATGACTTAATACTTTCTCCCTATGATCAAGAACTATTCAAGGATGTCAACTTTTACAATTTTTATTTAATATTGTGTTAGAGGTTCTACCAGGGAAATTAGGCAATAAAAAGTGACAAGAAGACAGAAGTAAAACTAACCCTGTTTGCATATGATATGATCATATATGTATATATGTATAAAAATATATGTTTAAATCAACTAAAAATTAATACCAATAATAGTAAAATAATTAATAATATAAGCTAAGTAATACTAATAAACTAATAGGTCCAGAAAGGTTTCAGGATACAAAATCAATATATAAAAATCTATTGTATTTCTACACACTGGCAATGAACATTTTGAAAATGAATTTAAGAAAACAATTCCATTTACAATAGTATCAAAAAGAATAAAATACTCAGGTACAAATTCAACAAAAGAATTGCAAGACTTGTACACTAAACACTACAAAACATTGTTGAAAGTAATTTAGAAAGGTTTAAATAAAAGGAAAGACATTCCATGTTCATGAATTGGAAGAAAGTATTGTTAAAATGTCAATACTCCCCAAACTGATCTATAGATTCAACACAAGTCCTATCTAAATTTCAGCTGCCAAGTTTACAAAAATTGACAAGCTGATCAAAACATTCATACACAAATACAAAAAAAAATACAGAAGAGCCAAATCAATCTTGAAAAAAGAATAAAGTTGGATGACTCACATTTCTTGATTTCAAAACCTACTACAAAACTACAGTAATCGAGATAGTGTAATACCGACATAAAATAGACAGATAGATCAATGGAATAGAATTTAGAGTCCAGATGTAAACCCATGCATTTATGGTCAACTGATTTTTTTTACAAGGCTGCCAAAACAATTCAATGGGGAATGAATAGTCTTTTCAACAAATGGTACTGGTACAACTGGTAGCCCCATTAAAAGAACAAAGGTGGACCTCTATCTCAAAACATATTCAAAAATGAGCTCATAATAGTTCTGAGGCCTAAATGTAAGAGATAAAACTGAAAAACACTTAGGAGAAAGCAGACATAAATTTTCTTGACCTTGTTTGGATAATAATTTCTTAGATACAATACAAATAGCATAAACAACAAAAGAAAAAATATATTGGATTACATCAAAAGTTAAATATTTTATACTGAAATCTATCATCAACAAAGTGAAAGTATAATCCACAGAACAGGAGAAAATATTTTCAAATTATATATCTGATAGAGACTTTTTTCCAGAATCTATAAACAACACTCACAATTCAATAATAAGGAGGCACGGAACCCATTTAAAAAGTGAGCAAGGAATTTGAATAGATATTTCTCCAAAGAACATATACAAATGGCTAGTAAGTAAATGAAAAGAAATTAAACATCATTAATCATTAGAGAAATACAAATCAAAACCACAACACAATACCAGTTTACAACCACTAGGAAACTATAATAAAAAAGAGAGACAATAGCAAGTGCTGGTGAGGATACAGAGAAATTAGCACTTTCCTGCATTACTTGTGGAAATGCTAAATGGTACAGCCATTTTGGAAAACAGTTTGACAGTTCCTCAAAATGTTAAACATAGAGTTACATATGGCCCAGCAACTCTACTCCTATGTATATACTCATAAGAAATGAAAACTTGTCCACACAAAAACCTGTACATGAATGTTCACAGCAGCATTATTCATAATTTCCAAAGAGTAGAAAAATCCAAATGTCCATCAATTGATGAATAGATAAACAAAATAGGGCATAACCATGTAATATAATATTATCTGGCAATAAAAAGGAATGGAATACTGATATATGCTACAACATTGATGAACCCTGAAAACATTATGCTAAATGCAAGTAAAAGAAGCCAATAACAGAAGACATTTTCTGTGATTCCATTTATATGAAACTTGAATAGGCATATTTTAGAGCCATAAATTATATCAGTGACTGCTTAGGGCCTGGGAGGCTGTTGGTAGAGGAGAATGGGGATTGATTGCTAATGGGTACAATGTTTATTTTAAAGGGGACAAAAATGTCTAAACTTACATTTTTGTGATGGTTACACAATCCTATGAATATACCAAAAAGCACTGAATTTCATACTTTAAGTAGATAAATTGTATAGTATGTGATTTATATTCAATTCAATGTGGAACATGTACTTTGGTATGGTTTCTCCATGAGAGGGCATTCATAGCCTTTATTCATATTTATAGTTATGCTATTGAGTTTATGATTTTCTACACAATCACAGAACAAATAGAACCATGGCAATTGCTATTTCATAACAGATGCAGCTTGATTTAACATGTTTTTGACAGTCTACACCTATTTGCAAAAGTTAGTCTTATTTTAGCCACTGAAATAAAAAGAGAGAAAAAGAAAAAACAAAAATTCCTACTAACCCAGATTTTCTACCAGAAAAAAAACAGCAAATCTATTTGACTCAGTTCAGGGGATCTGAATTTGTGAGTCTTCTCAGCTGAAGGGTCTTCTATACTAACTTTCTTTCTGCCCTGGGTGCCAGGATTCATGCCAGATATTTTGTGTAGTATTTCTAAATTCAATATTTCTACAAAAGTTAAAACACTTGCTGTCTTACACAGACACAAAATTTCAGTTTCTCTTTTATACATTGGTCCCTTTCAATATATATATATATATATCTCAAAACCATATTTGATACTATATTTAAATCAACATAGTGATGCCATTGTCAGGAATTTCATTTTTATATTCCTCATGAAATACTGCATATGTTCATATTCTGGATTAGAAGATTGAGAATGTCATTAGGAAAAAAGTACAGCATATTAAATCTAAAATAGGTACTACATCTCTGACTCTGGAAAACAGCCAAGGGTTACTGAATGAGAGAGACTGTACTGTATGAATGAGAGAGAGAGAAGATAGAATATGCAGATAATACACAATTCTTGTATAAGGAGAAAATGGGACAAGTGAGGTAAACAAAGTAAAAAATTAGTAAAAAAATAATAATAACTGGATAGGAGGAATGTTTATGGGCTCGAAGAGACCTAAGTTCGCAATCTTGGGCTCATCATGCACTTTACTCCAAGAATTCTATCTCATGGAGGTATTCCAACACAGACTAAATCTCATTCCCACATTTAACCTTCTTAGTTTCATCCCACAATATTTTGCTCCTCTGATTTTCCCTCCATCCCATGATCACCTCATAAGGATTACAGAGGCCAGTGTACCTATTATATGTAACACATGTAACAAACCTTCACTGATGTCAGTTTCTACCCTGAATCCTGCCACCACCACTCCCAGCCCCAGACTCTATAACTTATATACAAATTCAGCTATGAAAAAGAGCTCTAACCTCTGGATGCAGATCCTGGGAAAAATTAGACTGGGCATAATAGAAAGGTTTCACAGGGGCTTAAAGAAGTTCATTTCACTAAACCTTCTTTACCTGTTTTCCCTTCCCTCAGCAGGTATATTCAGTTAGCACATGCAGTGGAGGTTGCTCTCTTCCCCTCTACATGAAGGGCATTTGTGAGCATCTGGAAAGATGCCACGTGCTTGATAGATATATATGCCTGACCGATGAATAAATGAATGAATTATGAATGAATGAATCAGGGGTAACTGGGGTGTTAATCGATATTAAAAAGAAGTAGAAAATCTGGACAGACTGATTACCAGTAATCAGTAATTGGATCAGTAATCAAAACCTTCCAATAAACAAAGTCTAAGACCGGATGGATTCACAAATGAATTCTAGCAAACATTTAAAGAAGAGTTAACACCTGCACTTCTCAAACTATTTCCAAAAATTGAAGAGGAAAGAATGTTTCTGAACTTATTCCATGAAGCCAGCATCACACTGATACCAAAACCAGAAAAAGACACCACACAAAAAAAATTACAGGCCAATATCACCAATGAACATAGATGAAAATACCCTCAACAAAATATTAGCAAACCAAATTCAATTATACATTAAGAGGATTATACACCATGATCAAGTGGGATGCAAGGATGCTTTGATATCTGCAAATCAATCAACATCATACACCAAATTAACAAAATGAAGGATAAAAATCACATCGTCATCTCAATAAAAACAGAAAAAGTGTTTGACAAAATTCAACATCCACTCATCATAAAAACTCTCAACAAAGTTGGTACAGAGGGAACACACCTCAACACAATAAAGGTCACATATGACAAACCTACAGCCAACAACATACTCAATGGTGGTAAGCTGAAAGCACTTCTTCTAAGATCAGGAACAAGGCAAGGATAACCACTATTGCCACTTTTATTCAAAATAGTACTGGAAGTCCTAGCCACAGCAATCAGACAATAAAAAGAGACAGTACGTTCTTTGACATCAGTCTGAGCAACATTTCTTTGGACCTGTCTCCTCAGGCAAGGGCAACAAAAGCAAAAATAAACAAATGGGACTGCATCAAACTAAAAAGCTTTTTCACAGCAAAGAAAACTATTAGCAAAATAAAAAGGCAACCTACTGAATAGGAAAAGATATTCACAAATCATACATCAGGTAAGGGGTTAATATCCAGAATATATGAAGAACTCACCCAACTCAATATCAAAAACCAAATAATCTAATTAAAAAATGGACAGATGACCTGAATAGACATTTTTCCAAGGAAAACCTACAGATGGCCAACAGACAATGAAAACATGCTCAACATCACAAATCATCAGGGACATACATATAAAAACCACGGTGAGATATTACCTCATGCCTGTCAAAATGGCCATCACCAAAAAGACAGGAAATAACAAGTGTTGGTGAGGATATGGTGAAAAGACCCTTGTGCACTGTTGGTAGAGAATGTAAATTGGTGCAGCTACTTTGGAAAAAGTATGAAGGTCCTTCAAAAAATTAAAAATAGAACTATCATATGATCCAGCAACTCTATTTCTAGGTATTTATCCAAAGAAAATGAAGGCACTAATTTGAAAAGATATATGCACTCTAACTTTTCATTGCAGCATTATTTATAATAGCCAAGATATGAAAGCAACCTAAGTGCTCATTGATAGATGAATGGATAAAGAAGATGTGATACATATAATGGAATATAACTATTAAAAAAATGAAATCTTGGGCTTCCCTGGTGGCGCAGTGGTTAAGAATCCACCCGCCAATGCAGGAGACACGGGTTCGAGGCCCTGGTCCGGGAAGATCCCACATGCCGCGGAGCAATTGGGCCCGTGCGCCACAGCTACTGAGCCTGAGCCCTAGAGCCCGTGAGCCACAACTACTGAAGCCCGGGTGCCACAACTACTGAAGCCCGCGTGCCTAGAGCCCGTGCTCTGCAACAAGAGAAGCCACCGAAATGAGAAGCCTGCACACCACAACGAAGAGCAGCCCCCACTTGCCGCAACTAGAAAAAGCCCACGTGCAGCAGCAAAGACCCAATGCAGCCAAAAATAAATAAATTAAATAAGTTAAAAAAAAAAAACAAACGAAATCTTGCCATTTGCAACAGCATGGATGTACTTAGAGGGGATTATGCTAAGTGAAATAAGTCATACAGAGAAAGACAAATATTGTATAATTTCATTTACATGTGAAATCTAAAAATACAAAACAAATGAACAAATAAGAGAGAAGAGAAACAAACTCATAGATACAGAGAACAAACCGGTGGTCACCAGAGGGGAAAGGGGTAAGTGTTTGGGCAAAATAGGTGAAGGGGATTAAGAGATACAATCTTTCAGTTATAAAATAAATAAAGTCATGGGGATGTAATGTACTGAGTAGAGAATTTAGTCAATAATATTGTCATAACTTTTTACGGTGACAGATGATCACTAGACTTATCATTGTCATCAATTTGTAATGTATATAAATGTCAAATCACTATGTTGTACACCTGAAACTAATATTGTATGTCAACTGTACTTTAATAAATTAAAAATTTTTTTAAATACTGAGACAATTTCTAAGGTTTCTTCATTAGATGTAGACATTATTATTATATAAACCCCATTATTAAAATTACTTCTTTTTCCAAGGTCAAATTTGGAGCAAGAGCAAACTATATTTGTCTTAATTCAGATTCCCCAGAAACAGACACTGAGACAAAGATTAGTGTCCCAGTGATTTATTAATAAATGCCACCAGGAGAAACCAGTAAAGGAGTGGGAGTTGCAAGATGCATAGGGGGATGAGGCCAAACAAACGTATGATATCAGGTGAAGTCCTATTCTCTGCCTGATCCAATAAGGAGCTCTGGAGATCAACTCCTCTGTAGTTTATCACAATTGTCTGTCCCAACCTGATGCAAAGTTGTTAGGTTTTCAGGCCGCTACACCAGTCAGTCACTGGTTTGGGGTCATACAGGGGGCTGTAAATTACTAAACACTTCCTGCTCTGGTCAAAGAGGCTCCAGTAGCCCAAGGACAGTCCTCAAAAGAAAGTTGTGGAAGTGAGTTCTTAGGAGAGGCACACAGAAATTAGTAGCTACGCGCCCAGAGCAGGTAAAAGTGATCGAGGGTACCTGAGCAGTATACATACAATACCTACTACAATATTTAAAATAATTGAAAAAAGAAAGACACATACCATGGATCAGTTAGAATTAAGTCAGAATCTCAGCTCTGTGCCCACTACCTGTGCTGCCCTAGGCAAGCTATTTCTCATTCCTGAGCCTCAGCTTCATTACATGTGACACGTTAATAGCATATACTTTGTAAGTTTGTTATAAGATGCAGATTAGAAATATATGCAAAGCAATTTAAAAGTACGCCTTGACTACAATGACCACTTAATAAATGTCAATTATTGTTATCATCACCATCATCATCATCATCAAAATCATCATGCTTTCCCAGGCCAGAATTGTCCTTTGTATTAAATAGCATGGTAAGTCTGGATTTCTTGACACTTCTTTACACCTAAATTCTAACCTCTTCTAGTCTTAAAATCTTCAACTCTCTGCTCTGCTTTTCAACTATAGAGGATGTCCTTTTCCTCTTCTTCATCTTCCTCCTTTCCTCCCTCCTCATTTTGTGACCCTCATGCCTGAGTTCCTCTTCACCTTGACTTTAGAGGCAGATGACTCAGACAGTACTGGCCAAGCCAGGAGAATGTGTGACTCCAAAACTAATGGATTGTGTCAGGTATCTGCATTCTCAAATTTATCAGAGTACCACTAGCTCCCAGGAAGACCTGCCAAGAAGCAGTGCTGACAAGGACTCCTGGCAGCAACAGGGCTGCAGCAAATAGGGCCTTAGTGAAGGAAAGCAACGGACTGGCTGCAGAACAGGGCTGCTGGGCTCCGGCAAAGGACAAAGGACTTGGGAAGCCCTGAGAACTTTAAGATGTGATTCCATATGTCTCAGTTGGGTAAATTCATTTTTTATTTGGGTAAACTAAAAAGATAAAATCTCGGGTGAGTTTAAGGAGAACCATTACTCAGAGGCTTTTTAGCAGACAAGTTTTCACTCACCTAGAAATCTCGACCTTTTAAAGAGACCTGCTTCTCAGTAGCCATACCTCATAGGCTGCTCCTCATGTATTTTTCTTTGGAAAGGCAAGGCTGCTCCATTTGACCACTTTGTTGACTGCCACTTTAGGACATCATTCGTGCCAAGCAAAACAGACCCCAGTTCCACATAATAGCTTCTCAGAACCAGGTTTTTCTTTGCCCAGAATGTAATACAAAGGCCTCCAAAGAGGTACCTAGATGACTCAGCAGGAAAAATACTGGCCTTTGACACTTTTCTCATGCTATCAAGGTGTCTAATGATAAAATTCCTTGAAGATGAAGTGAATACCAATAACATACTGAATCTGAGAGCACATTTCAGGTTAAAAAGTGAAAATGATTTTGAGTCAGTTCTTCTCTTGTTTATATTGATCCATTGGCCTCCATTTCCATTTTTTAAATGCAAATTTAATATAGATTAGAAATTTCTTGCTGAAAGATGGTTCTAGGAGGTATGCTAAGTAGACCAAAATTGGTTTTTACATGATAGCTCATTTCTATTCATTTGCTAACTGATGCTCCTTAATTAGCAGATTATGTACCAGGTAACAGTTTGATATCTCCCAAAAGCCTTAGACCTTAGATGATGGTGCTAGAACAAGAGATGGCGCTAGAACAATAAACCATTCTGTTACTCATTTAGGCACACCAGCACTCAACCTACAACGGTGTCAAAGCAGTGACTGGAAATGTAGAAAATTATAAAATATTCAACACAACTTTGTTACCAGCAGTAATGTGAACAGGCAAGATGGGAAGCATCCATCAGTTACAAATGTTCAACTCTGAAGATACCTAGGGAGAGATTGATTGTGGGGTCAAAGAAGGTCCATGACTTGAAACATTACATCTCAATCCCTTGTTCCTTTACTGGCTAGTAACAAAGATGAAAAGAATAGCAGGATTTATAGACACAATTCAAGATTTTTGTTTTTCCCTTTGTATAAAATGCCTGAGTACATAAAGTGAAAAGAGCTGCAATGTCAGATACCTCTGAGAACTGACGAATCAAAAAACCAAGAAATCTTATTTGAAAAACTATTATGTCCTCTAAACTGTACTTATGACCAGGGGGATACAGGACTCTATCTCAACTAATGTGCAATCTAGTTAATATGACAAGACTAATCTGTATGAAAATATCAGGGCTGAGAGTTTGCTGCAATAAGAGAGAACAGACTGAACTTGTCAAAAAAGATGCTGCAGCTGGCAGGGGTGTTGGTAACTGGCAAAATCCTGCAAAAGAGCTCAATAAATCATCTTGTTTGAAGGGTGTTCATAAAATACAAAAAGGCCTGCATCCTGTTAGAGGCCCCACGTTTCACACAGAAGATCTACAATATAGCAGAGGGCTGCCCATCCTGAATTAGACTGGATATGAACAAGAAATTAAGCTGCCAGGGAGTATTTTTTTCTGCAGCAGAGTCCAGTCTATTCTGATTGCTAAAAACACTACTTTCCCATTTTTTAGCACAAATCTCAGGCCTAATCCTAATTCTACTGGTTTGAGTCATGTACCTACTACAGAACCACTCCCCAAGAGGACCAACACAGGAAAAACCAATTGGTTGCATTATATGTTCCACGGCCTTAGTGACATTCTGGTAAATAAATTATTATATAATGCTGCCAAATTCCTGGATTATTTGGTATAACACATGTCCACAGTTCATCAGCAGCTGCAAGGACAATCATTCTAAGAACACAAGCTTGTTCTCTTGCTAACTCAAATTCACTCAATATTTTATAGTTTAGCAGCCACATATTTCTTCAGTCAAAAATGTTTTCTCTCATTCACATCACCTTTCAGGTCTGGGAGTTAGCACTATTCAATTCAGTGGTTCTATTCAAACAGAGAAGGGCTCTATGTAAATTCCTCATTTTTCACTGACACAGTCATTTGGCCTAGTTTTATTAAATAGTAACACTTTTGTCTTCGGATAAAATTAATTTTTTCTTTGAAAATCCTGGAGAATTGGAAAGTTAAACTTCAGGGATTATGACTGGTATAGTTTTAGGCTAGTAACTCATCAGCATTAGTCCCATATGGGGGCCAATTTTCATTATAGAAAATCTTTTTTCTCTTTGTAAATAGAGCAAGAAATGTTCCTATTCTGAAACCAAAACGAAAACACATACTAAGCATTTTGCAATGATATCAGAGAGATCTTTGAGAGCAAATTGTTTCTCTCATTTTGAAATTTCATATTTTTTAGAAAATTACTGCTTTCACAATTGGGCATAATCTTAAAGAACAGCTTCTGTCATAGCGCCAGTTCTTCCTATTGCCTGCAGGTACATTTTCTTTATGATTTAAATTTTATGGAATGGGGACTGTTGTGGTGCCCTAAAGAATATATATATAGGGCTTCCCTGGTGGCGCAGTGGTTGAGAGTCCGCCTGCCGATGCAGGGGACACGGGTTCGTGCCCCGGTCCGGGAGGATCCCACATGCCGCGGAGCGGCTGGGCCCGTGAGCCATGGCCGCTGAGCCTGCACGTCCAGAGCCTGTGCTCCGCAACGGGAGAGGCCACAACAGTGAGAGGCCTGCGTACCGCAAAAAAAAAAAAAATATATATATATCATATATAATATATATATCATATATATATTAAAAAGACCAATAAAAAACAAATAGCAAGATGCTGCAATTAACTCCAAATATGTTAAGTGAACAATCCAATTTAAAGACAGAGATTGTCAGACTAGTATCAATCAAATCCAACTTTACTATTTATAAGAAATACACTTTAATATAAAGACAGGTTGAAAGTAAAATGATAGACTAAATTATACCATATAAACGCTACATAAAATATTCTGCCTCCATTAATATCAGTAACCTAGACTCTAAGGTAAGAAATATTACAAGAGATGAACAAGAACATTTATTGTTGAAAGAGAATTTGGTAAGTTTTATTATATATTTATGATAAAAGCTTTCAGCACACTAGAAAAAGGTAGAAATATTTAACCTGATAAAAGTATCTACAACAGACCTATAATTAACATCATACTTAAAGGTAAACTATTGTTATCATTTTCCCCTAATGTCAGGAATAAGACAAAGATGTCCACTATAATCACTGCCATTCAATATTTTACTGGAACTTCTAGCCTGCACAGTAAAGCAAGATAAAGAAATGAAGAGCATAATAATTAGAAGGAAAGAAGTGACATAGTCTTTTCCACAGATAACATGATGTTGGATATAGAAAATCTGAAATTAGTAAGTGAATTTAGAAAGGTGCTAGATACAAGATGAATATTCCATAATCGATTACTTTACTCTTTGTGCTTTTTCTTGAGTCCCAAGTGAATGTTTGGCATGTTAAAAAGGTCTCTTCACTCTGTCTAGGCTCAGAGTCAAACAGCTATCAGCATGGTGTTGTCTCTGAAATCACATTGCAAAAAAATTAGAAAAGCAATATGATTTACAACAGTATCAAAAATTATTAATATATATAGCAATCAATCTAACAAAAGATGTGAAAGACCATGGCACAAAAAATGTACTATGAATTATTGCTTAGAGAAATTTTAAAATATCTAGATAGAGTGAGATTCTAAGTTCATGAATTTCAAGACATGATATCATTACGTTATCAATGCTTCCCAAATTTCAAATTGATCTATAAAAGCAAAGGAACTGCAACCAAAAAAAAAATCTGCTTTTTTAAAAAATTGATGAGCTGATTCTAAAATGTACTTAGAAATGCAATGGACCTCAGAGAAAGATGTTACTTTGGCAAGTTGCTGAGCATGAGGGATGGCAGACAAAAGAGAGAGGTTCCAAGCTTCTGGGAATCAAAGGCAGCTTGGTCAGCCTCATGTGGTCAAAGAGGGTCAACAATTCATGTATAGGTTTGTGACATCAAAACAGACCAGAAGGCATGTCCCCATGCCTCAAACTGCCCTATATAAAAGGCCAAGAAGCTTTCTCTCCTATGGGAATAGCTTGATACAGTCTTGACTCTCAAGAGTGGCTAGCATGCAAAGTCTATTTACCTACACACAATTAACCCAGCCATTCCTCCAAATTATATTGCAAGAAGCTGAACACACACACATTTTTCAAACTCATCACCTGCACCAAAATTCAAATTACTGCCTCATAACAAGGTATCATGAGGCTATTTATATCTTAGGACCTACAGTTTTCAACTAACTTAGCGGACGGTTTAGTGACAAAATAAAATCTATTTACAAGGTGATACTTGTTTGATGCAGTACCTACACAAGTATATTATCCTGGAACCCCAAATAATATAGTGAGAAAATGAATATGACTTTATTATCCAGCACAATGACGTATAGATTCTTGCTACATTAACTCTTATTATTGACAATATAGTAATTGTGGTTATGATTATTTCCATATAATATCATGTTTCTTCCTTTAGCTAAAGCTAACCAATATTCAGATTATTCAAATATAATGATCATAAGGCTTTTAAAAAGTGAGACTCATTAGAAAACTTTAAAATATGATTCAACTTGTACATGGTTATTCAAGGAACACAGAGAATATGCTGTGTCAAGTACACATACTAATGGATTGCAGGATTTTTAACCACAGTGTCAGACTAGTACCTAGATTTCATGAACCAATTTGGAAGCAGCATATTGAAGAATGCACGGTTGTCAAGCACAGCTTTTATGCCAAAAAGCAATCCATCTCTGCCGCCACAGGGCAACTCTTCTCAGTCTCCAGCACCAACCCTGCTCTTGTTCTTAGAGATCCTCAGAAAATATTTAAGAAGCATTTGTGAGGTGGTAGCTCCTGGTGAGGTATGTTTAAAGGAGAGAAGCAGAAGTTCTCTATGGAGTATTCGGCTAAAGAAATCCCTCAACCCTCCTCCTGGTTAAATATCAGCAATAACAAATTTTGGTCATGACAAACCAGCACTTAAGTTCTTCACACCCTTTTAACTCAATCTTTCAACTCCAACAATGAAGATGGTGACACCCAGGACCATTCTCCTAGCCCAGCCACCCATACGCAGGTACTCACTTATATGAAGCTTTGACAAAGGTTCTTTGCTTGACCAAACTTTAATCAGCCTCCCGAACCATCTCCCAACCCATCTGTACACTTCCTCATAAAATTCAGTTTTAGCAATAACCCTGCCAAGTTAGTTAGTAAGAATCCCTAATCTTCTCTATCTGATCACTCTTTTTTTTTTTTTTAAGATTTGATGAAAGTTCATAATAATGTAATTGACAAGGAAATTTAGTTATTTCTGAGACATACATTTTAAAATAATAACTAGAATTAAGACATAACATTATACCAGAACATATAAGATTTTTAGGAATTTCATGTAATGTCTGAAACATTTATATTAACATATTTCCATACAAATAACCCAAAGAAAGTTTAGGATTAGTTTTTGTCTGTTTGTTGTTCGTTTATTGAATTTTTGGATTTTATTTTATTTACTTTTTTATACCGTAAGTTCTTATTAGTCATCAATTTTATACACATCAGTGTATACATGTCAATCCCAATTGTCCAATTCATCACACCACTATCCCCAACCCCTGCAGCTTCCCCCCTTGTTGTCCATATGTTTGTTCTCTACATCTGAGTCTCAACTTCTGCCCTGAAAACCAGTTCATCTGTACCATTTTTCTAGGTTCCACATACATGCGTTAATATATGATATTTGTTTTTCTCTTTCTGACTTACTTCACTCTGTATGATAGACTCTAGATCCATCCATGTCTCAACAAATGACCCAATTTTGTTCCTTTTTACGGCTGAGTAATATTCCATTGTATATATGTACCACATATTCTTTAGCCATTCATCTCTTGATGGGCATTTAGGTTGCTTCCATGACCTGGCTATTGTAAATACTGCTGCAATGAACATTGGGATGCATGTGTCTTTTTGAATTATGGTTTTCTCTGGGTATATGCCCAGTAATGGGATTGCTGGGTCGTATGGTAATTCTATTTTTAGTTCTTTAAGGAACCTCCATACTGTTCTCCATAGTGGCTGTATCAATTTACATTCCCACCAACAGTGCAAGAGAGATTAACGCACCTAACCATAGGTGCGTGGGTTTACCTCTGGGCTTTCTATCCTGTTCCATTGATCTATGTTTCTGTTTTTGTGCCAGTACCATATTGTCTTGATTACTGTAGCTTTCTGGTATAGCCTGAAGTCAGGGAGTCTTACTCCTCCAGCTCCATTTTTTTTTCCTCAAGACTGCTTTGGCTATTCGGGGTCTTTTACGTCTCCAAACAAATTTTAAGGTTTTTTGTTCTAGTTCTGTAAAAAAATGCCATTGGTATTTTGATAGGGATTGCATTGAATCTGTAGATTGCTTTGGGTAGTAGAGTCATTTTCACAATATTGATTCTTCCAATCAAAGAACATGGTACATCTCTCCATCTGTTGGTATCGTCTTTAATTTCTTTCATCAGTGTCTTATAGTTTTCTGCCTACAGGTCTTTTGTCTCCCTAGGTAGGTTTATTCCTAGGTATTTTATTCCTTTTGTTGCAGTGGTAAATGGGAGTGTTTCCTTAATTTCTCTTTCAGATTTTTCATCATTAGTGTATAGGAATGCAGTAGATTTCTGTGCACTAATTTTGTATCCTGCAACTTTACCAAATTCATTGATTAGCTCTAGTAGTTTTCTGGTGGCATTTTTAGGATTCTCTATATATAGTATCATGTCCTCTGCAAACAGTTTTACTTCTTCTTTTCCAATTTGTATTCCTTTTATTTCTTTTTCTTCTCTGATTGCAATGGCTAGGACTTCCAAAACTATGTTGAATAATAGTGGTGAGAGTGGACATCCTTGTCTTATTCCTGATCTTGAAGGAAATGTTTTCAGTTTTTCACCATTGACAATGATATTTGCCATGGGTTTGTCATATATGGCCTTTATTATGTTGAGGTAGGTTCCCTCTATGCCCACTTTCTGGAGAGTTTTTAACATAAATTGGTGTTGAATTTTATCAAAAGCTTTTTCTGCATCCACTCAGATGATGATCTTATGGTTTTTATTCTTTAATTTGTTAATACGGTGTATCACATTGATTGATTAGCATATATTGAAGAATCCTTGCATCCCTGGAATAAATCCCACTTGATCATGGTGTATGATCCTTTTAATGTGTTGTTGGATTCTGTTTGCTAGTATTTTGTTGAGGATTTTTGCATCTATATTCATCAGTGATATTGGTCTCTAATTTTCTTTGTTTCTAGTATCTTTGTCTGGTTTTGGTATCAGGGTGATGGTGGCCTCATAGAATGAGTTTGGGAGTGTTTCTTAATTGTATTGGGTTTGCTTTTGTAGGTCCTTTTCTTCTCTTGTCTTTCCCACTTAGAGAAGTTCCTTTAGCATTTGTTGTAGAGCTGGTTTGGTAGTGCTGAATTCTCTTAGTTTTTGCTTGTCTGTAAAGATTTTGATTTCTCCATCGAATCTGAATGAGATCCTTGCTGGGTAGAGTAATCTTGGTTGTAGGTTCTTCCCTTTCATCACTCTAAGTATATTATGCCACTCCCTTCTGGTTTGTAGAGTTTCTGCTGAGAAATCAGCTGTTAACCTTATGGGAGTTCCCTTGTATGTTATTTGTCGTTTTTCCCTTGCTGCTTTCAATAACTTTTCTTTGTCTTTAATTTTTGCCAATTTGATTACTATGTGTCTCGGCGTGTTTCTCCTTGGGTTTATCCTGTGTGGGACTCTCTGTGCTTCCTGGACTTGGGTGACTATTTCCTTTCCCATGTTAGGGAAGTTTTCGACTATAATCTCTTCAAATATTTTCTCTGGTCCTTTCTCTCTCTCTTCTCCTTCTGGGACCCCTATAATGCGAATGTTGTTGCATTTAATGTTGTCCCAGAGGCCTCTTAGGCTGTCTTCAGTTCTCTTCATCCTTTTTTCTTTATTCTTTTCTGCAGCAGTGAATTCCACCATTCTGTCACCCAGGTCACTTATCCATTCTTCTGCCTCAGTTATTCTGCTATTGATTCCTTCTAGTGTAGTTTTCATTTCAGTTATTGTATTGTTCATCTCTGTTTGTTTGTTCTTTAATTCTTCTAGGTCTTTTTTAAACATTTCTTGCATCTTCTCGATCTTTGCCTCCATTCTTTTTCCAAAGTCCTGGATCATCTTCACTATCATTATTCTGAATTCTTTTTCTGGAAGGTTGCCTATCTCCACTTCATTTAGTTGTTTTTCTGGAGTTTTATCTTGTTCCTTCATCTAGTACATAGCCCTCTGCCTTTTCATCTTGTCTATCTTTCTGTGAATGTGGTTTTTTTTTGACAGGCTGCAGGATTGTAGTTCTTCTTGCTTCTGCTGTCTG
This sequence comes from Neophocaena asiaeorientalis asiaeorientalis, assembly GCF_003031525.2. Lineage (NCBI taxonomy): Eukaryota > Metazoa > Chordata > Mammalia > Artiodactyla > Phocoenidae > Neophocaena > Neophocaena asiaeorientalis. Next base: position 661,402 of record NW_020174301.1, read on the forward strand.
CCCTCTGATGGATGAGGCTATCTCAGAGGCTTGTGTAATTTTCCTAATGGAAGGGACTGGTGGTGGGTAGAGCTGAATGTTGCTCTGGTGGGCCGAACTCAGTAAAACTTCAATCCACTTGACTGTTGATGGGTGAGGCTGGGTTCCCTCCTTGTTGGTTGTTTGGCCTGAGGCAACCCAACAATGGAGCCTACCTGGGCTCTTTGGTGGGGCCAATGACAGACTCCGGGAGGGCTCACGCCAAGGAGCACCCCCAGAACCTCCGCCGCCAGTGTCCTCACCCCATGGTGAGCCACAGCCAACCCCCGCCTCTGCAGGAGACGCTCCAACACTAGCAGGTAGGTCTGGCTCAGTCTCCCCTGGGGTCACTGCTCCTTCCCCTGGGTCCCGATGTGCATACTACTTTGTGTGTGCCCTCCAAGAGTGGAGTCTGCTTTCCCCAGTCCTGTCGAAGTTCTGCAATCAAATCCCATTAGGCTTCAAAGTCTGATTCTCTAAAAATTCCTCCTCCCATTGCCGGACCTCCAGGTTGGGAAGCCTGACGTGGGGCTCAGAACATTCACTCCAGTGGGTGGACTTCTGTGGTATAAGTGCTCTCCAGTCTGTGAGTCACCCACCCAGCAGTTATGGGATTTGACTTTACTGTGATTGTGTCCCTCCTACCATCTCATTGTGGCTTCTCCTTTGTCTTTGGATGTGGGGTACCCTTTCTGGTGGGCTCCAGTGTCCTCCTGTCAATGATTGTCCAGCAGCTAGCCGTGACTCTGGCGTTCTCACAAGAGGGAGTGAGAGCACATCCTTCTACTCCGCCATCTTGGTTTGTCTTTTCTGATCACTCTTGATATCTAATTAGGTTCATCATCCTCCAGCATCCCCCAGGCGATATCTGATCACCCTGGTCTGTCTTCAGCAAGAATGCTATTAGGTCATTTTAGCCAGCATTCTCCTTACCCCTGATGTTTCCTTTTAGTAATTTTCCATTTACTGACCGTCACTTTGCTCTGTGGCTATAAATTCCCACTTGCCCATGCTATATTTGGACTTGAGCCAATTCTATACTGAGGTCTCATTTCTCCTATTGCAGTCGTCCTGAATAAAATCTGTTTTTACTTTAACTACTGCTCAGCTCTGGTTTTTCTTTGACAGTCTTCCCTGAAGGTCACTAGAAACCATTTAGTGCCTAAAGAATCTCATTTTTTGCTCTGTGACTGCCCCTTACTGAGCTCCTTCCACCCACCCACACCCTCCCAACTCACACTGCTCGGAATTCAGCCCAACCAGCATATCCATTTATTTACTGGGGGTGATTTCCCCCTCTTCATCATGTAAATTCAGCAAGTGCCCCATTTCCCAATTATCTCCCTATCACTAAGTCACAGGTCTGAATTTCTTTTGATAGAGCAGGGAGAAAACACCATACTCAGAAAGCACAAGTCTCCTTGCTCTTTAACTAACATGCAAGGTCTTCATTTTTATTCCTGAATTATTTTCCGTTTGACTTTTTAAATTTTCAGCCTTATAATGGATAATTCCCTATTCAGAAACAATGTTTAGCCCTCATTCAAACACTTCAAGTATCAGCCTCTCTTTTCATTCTATTTACAACAAAAGAAATTCCTCCCTTCCACCAGAGGCAGCTTCCTATAAGGGAACAACACACGGTTCATCTAAAGGTATAAGCTCATGATATTTTAAGAATCCCACTTCTCTTAGAGCTGGCTAAGTCCCACTAGAGTAAACTGCAGATGGCCTCAGGAAAACTCAATCCTCCATTTTAACTGTAAAATATATATTCCTGAGAGAAGGAACAGCATTGACTCTTATTTCATAAATATCTTTAAAGACAAGAAGTTAGAGTGAATGAATGAGAAAGAATTGAACAGAAAAAAAACCATTTATTATTCACATTCTGTTTACGTTTCCCTTGCTAACTCTTTTTGGTTATTTGTCTAAAACTTAAGTCTTTTGTTTTTATAGTAATTGGAGAGAATTATAAGTGAAAGATAATGTGCTTAGTTTTTGCAGGTATCTTGAGTGCTCCCACAAAAAGATGACAGGGGGTGACGGGGGTGACAGACAATACATCCTAGCTAGCAGTTACAGATGTATTTCAAAGGGTAACTGTGAACAGAAAAGCTGAAGAGGTCCGTCATTTTTCTCTAGGCCCTTCAGATGTTTCTCTTCTAGCTGAGTGTCCACTAGGAAACACCAGGTTTTCTATTTCCTCCTTAGCAGAGGCACTAGAGCCAAGTGACAATGTGGTAAGCTATTACTGTGATACACAGAAGGATTCCTATGTCCCCTTGGGGGATGCTTTGTCATAGGGACACCCAAAGAATGTTCCTATGCACAAAGCCCTTGCAGAGTTTATTTCTGTTTTACCCCAGTGTGCTATGCTAATCATATAAATAACTCCTTCAGGGGCTGGCTCAAGAGAAAAGGTAAGTAATGAATTCCACCTGTATACAGAATTGTCACTCACCTCCAACAACGGAAGCTTTCTTCATCCCCAGACCACTCTTTCCTTAGGGTTCTCTCTCAGGCACTGCTTCAGGCCCCAAGCAAATAAATTCTTGACAGGGCATGCCACATGGCTCCCACTCACAAGTAAGCCTGTTCCATCCCCTGCTCTCTACTATCCCCATTCCCAACTATAAAATGAAACAGCAATTGTATTTTCCTTGCTGTTTCATCCAATTACCTATCTTTGCTATCTTAAATCTGGGGCTAGTTAGCTCATTTAATTACCATGGGACACTAATGAGGTTAAAGTCTTGAATTCATTTGTCAAATGGTTCAGCCCAGTCAGGCCATGGCCCCTAGGCCTAGGCAAAACCAACAATCCAGCCTCAGTATTATAGTGTACCCACTGGTGAAAAGGGAAGCCAGAAAAGGATTCCCTGAACAGTGCCAAGGATACTTGACTTTTTCATAGATACCTAGTCAAGCCATCTGGAGGCATCACTGCCTCTGCTTTTGAAGAGATTGAAATTCTTTGAGGAGGATGAATTTTCACTCATGAGGGAATAAGCAAACACCATGGAATAGCACAGAATCAAGCAATCAGTCAAGTACTGCTTTGGGAACTGGCTGGGACTTGGGTGATCCTGGAAGACAGAACAGAGGCCAAGGAAAGTCTTCAGGGATGCATAGAATTTGAATAGGTAAGAGGAGTGGTGGGTTTTCAACAGTGAGGGAAGAGAAAATTTCACATTTGAAAAACACATAGTGATTCAGATTTTGATGTTTGTTTCTCATTAGCAATGATGAGTTTCAGAAAGTATTTAAGTCATTATAAACACATAGGTAACAAGGGAAAAAAAGCTGCCCCATGACAGATGCCGCCAGAGATTTCTTAAAGGGCCAGGGTCTAGGATACAAGAACTTATCCCTTTCTATGTAATCTATGCCTTTTGGGGGGCATGGGGGGGACGCTGTGTGGCATGTGGGACTTTAGTTCCCCGACCAGGGATTGAACCCGTGCCCCCTGCATTGGGAGCGTGGAGTCTTAACCACTGGACTGCCAGGGAAGTCCCCTCTATGCCATTTAGACACAAAATTATTTCCTCACATTTTCCGTCTTCTCACCCTAATTCAAGACCTGAATTTCCTTTCAAACCTAGGATTCCTTTTCATACAGAATGAGAGTTAATTTGCTAAGAGTTCCAGGTATGAAGCAAATGCTTTGCTACTTTTAAACGAAATTAGCTTTGCTTAATAAGCATTATGCCTATGAATTTTTTAACCCTTAATGACCTTAAGCACCTATTCTATAGCTCAAGTACTTTAGCAAAGCTGAGGGAAATCACAGTTTGTTTTAATATATTCTTAATTTAGCAATACAATAAACTTACTAGTAAGTTGCAATAATAAGTCATTTTTTGGACTAAAACCAACAATCTAATTACCCTGGGGTACCGTTGGGATACCAAAGTGTAGCACTTGGTAGCACTTGAAAGCATGTGGGCTACAGAATAAGGTCATTAAAGGTTAAAAATAATAGCTATCATTTATTCAATACCCATCTTATCAGACAATGTGATAAGCACTTGACATATTTAATCTCATCATCTCACAATAACCCTGTAAGGGTATACTATCATTTTTCTCATTTTACAGATGAGAATACCAAAGTTTAGAGAGGTTTAAATGACTATTATCATATAGCTGGTGAATTGCAGAGCCAGGATACAAAATTTCATCATCTTGAATGGGTTTACAAAGTGCCCCACTTTGAAACATGGGTCTAAAGACTAACATTCAGAATCGTTATTCTCCTGTGCTCATTGCCTTGTGAAATTCTGATTCATGTGAGAATGAATACCTATCTGATAGGATATCTATAAGCTCCTTGAAATCAGATGCCACATCATATTCATTTTTATGTCTCCTACACAAAGCCCTGGGCAGCCTCATCCAGCAGATCTCTAACTCTGTTTTTAGTCTGACCCAACAGAGCTACTGAGGAAATGGGAGAACCCTACTGAAACTGAGCAGAACCCTGAGCCCCCTCCCAAGTACAAAGGCCCCTCCATGTCCCCTGCCTCTTGTTTGTAATAGAAAAGCTGAAGTCTCCCAGGCCTCCCTGAGTTACAAAAGAGCAGGTTCAAGCAGTTAATGAATAGGGCAATAGAGTCACAGAATCTTTCAGTGTTTGATGCACATTCCTGAGCTGTTTTACAGATACTATAACTGCCACCAGAGGGAAAAAGCTAACTGCATGATGAACAGACTGTAGCCACCACATAAGCTGCTCCATCTTGAGCAGTACTAAATCTATGGCTAGCACAGTTCTAAGAACTAGCCTCAAGAGAAGGGGATTAACACTATTGCTCACAATAATCTGTCTCTCTGTGAGGAAAACTAACTGTAACTTGCTTGCCCATGTATGTAAGCGAGCAACTAAAACTGTCAGCATAAAGATGCTACAGACCCGCGTCGACATCTCCCACCCTAAGAATAGGGTGCCCTGTAACAACATGAAGAAGTTATTTTCACCCATAATTCCGTAGACATGAAATAATGTCTGACAGTGGGGAATTGTAAGCAGCTCTTTGCAGGCAGCTTTTTTTTTTTTTTTTTTTTTTTGCAGGAAACAGACCTTTGCAGGAAGCAGCTCTTTGCAGGGGGCCCTTTTGTCTTGTCACTTTAACAAAGCTATATTTTAACTAAAGTCCTGCCTAAACACACTTTTCAAATCTTTTGATCACAGAATGCCTCGCCTAACCTGTTGATTCTTTTCTTGGATTGAAGTAGAAATGAAGAATAAGTAATTAACAGATGAATATATCTTTTCCCCCACTTACCCTTATCACAAGCAAATTGTGTGAATGAGAATAGCATCTAAAGAAAGATCACAAGAAGCTGACAAGCCTGCACGCAGTGGGAGATGGCGAAGAATCCTACACCCTACCTCGATGATTAACTGAGATTATTTCCCCTTTTTCCCTTTAAAAACTCTCATGGCCAGCAGAATCTTCAGAGTTGGTTCTGGGACATGAGTCTGCCTTCTCACCAGGTTGCCAACCTCTTGAATAAAGCAAGCTTTCTATTCCTACCAGCACTCGTCTCTAGAGTAATGGCTTTCCCGTGGGCAAGCAGCAGAACCTGAGTTTGGTAGCACCGTGTTCACTTGGTAAAGTCACTGCTCCCTGCAGAGAAACACCCTGAAGTTTCCTGTATGTCAGGCAAATTCCTCAACTCTGAGAAGCCTTTGGAGACCTAGGAAATTCTACATCAGGGGAGGGACCAATCTGCTAAGACTGAGTTGCCTCAGGTGAAGGACCTTATTTGACAGAGAAGTCTTATTGATCCTGCATCCTGTAACTTTGCCATGAAACTCAGCACAACAGACACTCAGAAAAACTAAGTAAGGAGAAAAATACATGGATACAGTTTTTTGAAATGCATTATTTTCTTTGTCCTAAGACTTGGCAGCCTATGCTCTTCTATATTAACACAGAAAGCCAAAATCAGTTTTTTGGGAAAGGATGTACCAATAAGTCACCATTATCTTTTCACATTTCATTCCCTTCTGACTCTTCTCACTTGTCCAAACTACTTTTATCTGTTTGTTCCCTTAAATGTCTAGTTAGAGAAGAGCTGGTTTTGAACTTGTATTAGGTTCTGGTCATTCGTGGAGAAATTCAAATTGTTAGGATAGTGTGGACACTGTCTCAGAGAAATATTCAACCTGGTTGTAGAACAAGACATGTAGCTGTTAAACTAAAGGACACTCCCAAAGCAACCATCAAGTGCAAGATAAGACACTTTCTATTACTTAGTTACATATTTATGCTATCGTTGTGGTTTTGTTCTGCCATCCTGTTAGTCCATTCAGAGTTTACAGAAATACTTAATGAACATTGCTACAAATAACATCCCTCAGAGACACATATGACTTACCATGATAATGGTGGTTTCATTGCTTCTTGTATTTTATTTGTGCAGCAGGTGATCATTAAAATTAAGCTCTTGATTAAAATTACCCAGGGTAATTTATCTCAGGCTGCCTTCTCACTTAACAAGAGATTCATAATTACTGATGGGGATGAAGTTTTCACCATCCTAACATAATTCCTTGGGATTCCCAAGGTATTATGTTAGCATAAAATCACAATAATTAACTAGAATAATCCAACCCCTGGGTATCAACAGATAATTCACAGAGCCATTGCAAATGTAATGAAGAAATTGTCACTATTATGCATACTTGATGTAAGGTTTAATTACCGAAGTATGAGCCTGGGCCTTAAAGGATTTCTTAAGAGAGGGTAGGACCTTTTCTTACTTAGCATTATTCATCTGAAATGTTCATTAGCAACAATATTGTGTAGTGTAACAAAACTCTCCCATCTGAGAAAAGCAGTAGAGATAATCAAACTACAGTTTCAAGAGTAAATGTGATGAGGATTTGCTAAATATTCCCTGGACTCCTCTACTGCTTTCATCAAAGAGATGGAACCCAGTGCTGTTTTGCCCTGTTCTCATTATTCTGTACAATAATAGCCCTCACTTCTGCAAAAGGGAGGACTCTCTACATGGTACTCTACATGGTACTGTGTGCTGCCCTACACGATACCAGGGCTAGTTTGGATGCTGCCAACGTGGAAGATCATGTCCAGTTGAGAAAGAGCCAGAACCAGACTTACTGCTTCTAGGACTCCAGAGACCTCATTACCTGGCTCAACACATTTCTAAGACCATTAAAACTTGACATGGTGACCCAGATGGTCAAAGGGCTATCCAGAATCGAGAGTCCCACAGACACTTCAATGGAGGTAGCTGTTGAGTGATATTTTCAGACTCACTATTTTAAAGAAATAATATATATTAATTCTAGGAGAGATGCAGGATCTTGGTCTCTGCAAACTCTAAAAGAAATTTCGAAAGAGCTGATAGTCTAATCGCTCATGTCTTACTGAGCCCAGGCCCTCTCCTAAGCTACTGCTCTTCTGTCCATCCTTCCTATGCAATGTACAAGCAATACTGAATTTTAGAATTACATCAGTGTGGAATTCCATTCTTCATGGTGAAATCATTAAGTACATGTGCTTTTGAAGTTTTTCATCATATGTATTGAAAAGGAAATAAATTTTCACCCTATCAGAGATGTTCTAATGTTATCTAAGCACATTATTTGCACATTTGATTGTAAGCCATCAATAAGCCCTTTCCAAAAGATTTTTTTCTTAGCAGGAAGAAAAGAGACAGGAGTGTATTTGTAATTATGGAAACATGCACAATGTACTTGAAAAACCCAAGGTAGGTATAATTTCAAAATGCCAAGTGATAAGAGATATATTGAAATAATTATCTCTTTCTTATTAAAAATTGCTATTTCTATAAGGAAGATAGATGGAGAAATTCATCTGGAGGTTATACCTTTAAATAGCTATATTAAAAGCAGTTATGAAATGACTTTTGAAGTCTGGATGCAATTGAAGCAGATTTGGCCAGGCCATTTCCATCACAATAGGATTTCTGAAGTGACTGCATAGGAAAAAAAGCTCCCATTACAGGCGGGTCACCTGATTCAGCCTTAGAGATAATATGAAATTGTTCCAGACAGTAATGTCTGCAGTGCTTTATCCAGACTAGTCTGAAATGGATACTCAGAAAAATGCACAGTTCTGAAAATCCCCCTCTTTTATTTTCAGTTTGAAAGCCTATTTCCTAATGACTAGCCGGCCTACTCATTCACCTTCCATTAAAGATGTAAATGAAAACAGTATTTTGCAACCACCAGGCATGAGGGAGAGTTGCTCACAGGACCTCGGTGATAAAAAGGGGGGAGCTGAGGTTACATCATGTACTTTTTAAGCCCCAGTTCATCTGGCATTTGGTAAATAAGCTTTATCCCACAGAGAGCCTGAGAAAAAGAGGAGCCTGAAGAACATGGAAGTGAATTGCATGGGCTGTTTCAAGGGGGATGAAGGTACCTCAAATTGCAGAGATACGTACCTCTCCCCTTCAGTCTCATCTGTAGCAAAGACTACTGCTACTTGAGCAGGAAATAGACATCGATGTTCTGCACCATGAATTCCAGATGTCAAATTAATCAGTCCATATTCAGTGTCATAAATCATATCCTAATTGTTCTACTACTGCATGGCAATTAAGTCACGGGGAAAATAAAACTCAGATGGCACTATGAAAAAATCATTGAGGCCTGATAACAATGTCTTCCAGCAGGAATGCAACAGGGCCAGCAATGGTCAAGGCATTTTCCTTGACATTTTTATGTTATTTAACACTTGGTGTTGCCACCTCCAGGGAAGATCAGCTGGGTTCCCTTGATTCCATGGAAGCCTGTTGATTTTACACTCTTGCTTTCTCAAACCTCCAGGGACCACCACCCTCTGTATAAGATAAACAGACCCTGCCCTCCTCAGTACTCCATCAGACACTTAAGGAAAACAGAAACAAATTTGAAAGTAGTGAGATCTGGGCAGAACTGTTAGGAGTCTTTGTCATAAACAGGTTAGATGGCATCCATTATGGGTATCCTTATTTACAAACAATGTATCCTATATTCTGAGTGTAAATTGTTTAGATAAAACAAGAAAGCATTGTCTGGAATGGTGCTGTGGTTCAGTGGAGAGTGTAGTTAGAAATGCAGAAATATGTAGATACACATGTGAGAGACCCCATTTGGACTTCTAAAACTAACTGAAGAGGTTTTAGGGCCAGGGAATGAGGGCTGAAAGCTAGCAAGAAAGTGTGTATTTGCCATCATTGTGATTTCAACATTAAACATTAGTGTGGCCTCATTTGTCCCCAAAGCCTCTTGTGAATGGTAACAAATCAGTTACTATCTCTCAAACTAGAGTATAAACTCTGAATTTAAACATTGTATCATTCATTATTATATCCCCTGAACCTAAAGAAAATGTTAGCTGAGTGGATGAATATCTACATACTGAATGAATATTAAAAAATGCACACCTACCTATCGTAGAAACTAGAAGGACAGTCTCCATTTGTAACTGTGTCTTCATTCTTTTCTGCTACATTCTAAGGGTAACAATCACCTGTTCCCAATGCTCGCTGAATTCAGGCAAGAAAACAGTAAGTTTGGAACGCAAAAAAGGTAAAATCATTTCAGTCAAAGAGGATATGTTTAAAAGAAGTAATTGTCTCTGGGTGATAATAATATGGCAACATAAGTTCATGGATTGTAACAGGTGTACCACCATGGTGCCGGCGGGGACAGGGGGTATATAGGAACTCTCTGTACTTTCTACTGCATATTGCTATGAAACTAAATCTTCTCTAAAAATAAAGTTTATTAATTGTTAAAAAGTAAATGTCAGGCTGGAAACAATAAAAACGTAGCTCTAGAAGCAAAGCCAGGCATTTACCAAAACACTGTTTATCCAGACACTGTTTTAAACATTTTACATGTTTTACCTCATTTAATTCTCTAAAAACTCCATGAAGAAAGTGCTATTAATATCCTTTTTTTTTTTTTTTTTTTTTTTTCAGAAAAGAGCACAGAACCAAAGTTATCTGGCGTATTTTTACAAGGTTTCCCCTTGGTAAAGGGAATTTGAACCCAGACCTCCTGGCTGCAGGGTTTAGACTCTCAACCTCTGCTCTTTGCTGCTTCACAAATGTGTTGAATCTCCATAGGAGGTGAAGCAGACTACACATCTTTACTGTGTTTACTAAAAAAGATTTTCAGTTCTTTGTTAAATAAATCAGAAAATATCACACAGCTCCAATTCCACTAAAGCCTGGAAAAGTAAACACACACACACACCCCACGTGTAATTTGGAGTTTGATATCTGTTCTTAAGTCTAGTATCTTCTTCAAAACTCAGGGACTATGGGACTTCAGTGCTATCACAATTTTCCTTTTGCTATTATATAAAGACTAGAACTTCCTGGACACCAGGAAGATAACTAGCAACACATTATTTCATTACTTCTTGGACACCAGGGAGATAACTAGCAACACATTATTTCAAGTTCCTCATAGCAATATTGAATAAAATCCCACATAATAGGAACTTCAGTGAAGTGGAGCAGGTGTTAGCACTGGATGATATGATCAGATTCCACCCTTATCTTGGGGCCTGTAAGCCCAAGACTTTCTACACCAGAAAGAGTTTACCAGTCTCTCGAGGGACAGAGCAAAGTACACCACAGAAAGACGTGCTCACAATGGCAGGAATACGAATGCCCCAGGGTGACTGTAGCAATAAACAGGGTTTAGTGCCTCAAAGGCATATGCTACTTGACATTAGAAAGTAATATCAAATGAAAGATTTTTATTGAATTGGATTCTAAAACAAATTCCCAATCGTCATAGCTGATGGAAAAAATTAGCCTGCTACTAAACATTAAATGGATCAGTAATCAATATTAACTCTAACCTTGTTAGCAAGAGCTTGCAGTACACGACGTGACCTGCCTTTTTAAACAAGCTGTCTTCAATGTCTGTCTTTGACTAAAATAATTTTCTTTTAGTATATTCAGCAATGATGTACTTAATACTCCATATTAACTCAAAATGACTTTTTCCCTTTTTTCAAAGGCTGTTCATCTTCAAGACCTTTCAAGACCATTACATATGCACCATTTTATTCAGCTAATAATAGCATGAATTTATTTTATGGGCAGAAACTACAGCAGAGACTCAGACAATAGTCAGTAAATCTTCACAGTCATGATGAGATATTATGAAGCCCTTGGTGACAAATCATCTTCACAAAGTTATCATCTTATCAGCGTAAATATTCTCCTCCACACTTACCTATAGGCAAGGGTGAGGAGAGTCAGAAAATGCCCATGCAGAAAAAGTTCTGATGGGGAACTGCAAGGAGAATGGGAATAGGTTGATGGAGTGAGTATAGTTTTAGGGTGAAATCTTCATATTTATACAAGTTAAATGTAAGTTTATCTTGTAAAGAAAAAGTGTGTTTATGGGGGGCAGGGGGGGCACTGCTAAGTAATTTGATTCTTTCTTTCCATTCTCTGTTATTATTTCCCTCCTGTGACAAACTTCCCTAGGAGGAAAGCAATGACAAGCCCTCTACATGAATGAAAGAGCAGATCATGTAAGCAGGTATACTATTCCAATGACCTGGCAGCCACAAGGACACTGCCCAGTGTGGATGTATTTCAGCCAGCCCTCCAGAAGCAAACTTTAGTTTCTCTCCTAAATAAACTTAAGTTTCTGCTACAACCCAAACCTACTCCACAGAAGGCTTGGGAGAAGGCGGTCCCAATACCTCCAATCTTGAAAAAGTAGGAGAGGGAAGAACAATAGTTCTGAAATAAAGTATATTTCTATGAAACCAACATCATGTAAAGAGAAGTAAATGCTAGAATTAAAGCCAGAAAAGGGGGAGGGGCACTAGTAACTTCAGGCTGGAAATAAGGAAGTACTCCATAGCATTTAGAGTGAACAAATATTGAAAAGACTGTCCAAGGAGGTTTCATAAATGCTTTGAGTTAGTTAGCAAATATTACAGAAAAGAAAGTGCAGGGTATCCTTAGCATCAGCCAAATGTTTGTGGGGCTCTTTGGAAAGTAAAGGAGAAAAGAAGGAAAGGATTATCAGAGAAGTTTAGTGATGTCTGAGTCAGCAGAAATTCCCGAGCACCACGTTTTCAAATGGCATGTAACACCTTCTTCTCCAGTGCTATGCCAAGTACTAAAGACATGACAGTGACAAGTCACCATCCCTACTCTCAGGTGTCTAAAATGTTTGGAGAGGAATGGTCCAGCTTCTAGATGGACATAGCCGCCTGTGGCAAAAAGGCGGGAAAACTATCCCAAATGGCTTAGACAGTCAATGTCAAGGCAAAAGCAAAATCCAAGAATCATCAGCATCTCTGTGGCATCTTAAAAGGAAGGACAATTGGAAGAGAAGTGAATATTAGACTCTTCCTCTATAAAATCTGTTGGAAAGTTCGGTCTTCTTGAATGTGTGTGTGTGTGTGTGTGTGTGTGTGTGTGCACGCCCACGTGCGTGCACACTCGCATGTGATGTCACATTTGGAGATGGAGTTAAATCTATTCAACTGCCACATTCTTACCTTGTTACTCCCAGATATTCAGATTTCTATAATTTACCAGTTTCTGTTTATAAAGTAGGCATAATTTAAGTTATAAATATAATACAAACATTTATTTTAGATGCAATGTAACATACAATGGAAAAATAAATAAATAAATAAATAAAACAAAATAGGTTTTGGAATCAGACAGACCATGTAATTAATTTCTATTATTTACTCAGTATGTGACCTTCAACAAGTACTATTTCTATTAATCTTCAGTTTCCTCATCTGTAAAATGGAGATAATTAGACTTACCATGATGTCAGGAATATTAAATAAGGTAGTGTAGGCAAGCGCTGGCATAGTTTCTAGGTAGAAAATGCACTCAAATATTGAGATTAGCCACCTTTTATTAAGAAATTACTATATTCAAAGCATTTTCTATTTTATTCCTCAGAAAATGTGGTGAGGCAGGGTAAATTATTATCCCCTATTTTCAAATTAGGAAACCAAGGCTTACAAAGTTTCAATGGCTTTCCCTTACTAGCCAAATCTCTTTCTGGAAGAACTCAAGCATCTTATTTGCTTTAGATTCTTTGGAATTGTAGGGGAGAATGGGCTGACAGTTTGTGGGTTATGTATAGTAGAGCCTTATATTTTAGCATCTAAATGGGGACATGTTTGAGAGAGTGGATGGGATGCTAAAAGAGCATAAACATGAAGTGCCCTGAGTGAAATGGGACTTGTTAGTAGTTATTTGTAATTTCAAGCCCCCAAAAGTGTGAAAGACAGGTATTATCTGATCACAACAGAACTAAACTATAATTAGCAAAAATAAAGCAATACTTCTAACAACCCTTGGGTCAAAGAAGAAATCACAAAGGAAATAGAAAATACTTGGAATGAAATGATAATGAAAACCTAAAGTATCAAAAGTGGTGGGATGCAACTAATGACCTGATTAGAAAGAAATTTACAGATGCAATGCTCATATTAGAAAAAAAGAAAATTCTAAAGTCAATGCTCTAATATTGCACCTCAAGAAACTAAGAAAAAGAAGAGCAAATTAAGTCAAAACTAAGTAAAAAGAAGGAAATAAATATGAGTGGAAATCAATAAAATTAAAAATAAACAAAGAAAAGTCAATGAAACCAAAAGCTGGTACTTTGAAAAGATCAGTAAAATTGATAAATTTCTAGGTAGACTGGTCAAAAAGAAAACAAGAGGAAAGAAATGTTATCAATATCAGGAATGAAAGAGGGACATAATTACAGATACTACAAATACTACAAATAATAATTTTTTCTTATCAATTTGACAACAGATCATATGGAAAAGTCTTTGGACTACACAAATTACAAACACAAGACAAAATAGAAATTGTTACTAGCCCTGTAATTATTTTAAAAATGTTTAACTAAACCTTTCCACTAAGAAAATCTGAGCCTAGATGGCTTCACCAGTGAATTCATTTATGTAAGAAATAAAACCAAAACAACACAAATTGATTGATGGTAACTTACACATTGGTAGGCAAAAAGTATTTAACCTCTCGAGGCTTCCATGGTGGCGCAGTGGTTGAGAGTCCGCCTGCCGATGCAGGGACACGGGTTTGTGCCCCGGTCCGGGAAGATCCCCCAGGCCGCGGAGCGGCTAGGCCCGTGAGCCATGGCCTGCCGGTCCGGAGCCGGTGCTCCGCCGCAACAGGACAGGCCACAACAGTGAGAGACCTGCGTACAGCAAAAAAAAAAAAGTATTTAACCTCTCTGGGCCTTAGTTTCTTCATGTGTAAATAGGAATTTCTATACCAAAAACCTCATGGGCTTGAAGAAAAGATTAATTATGATAACTGATTAATAGCCTTTAGCACAGTGCCTGGCATATAGAAGCATTTAATAAGTGCAAGTCATTAATATTAGTATCTTAGTTCACTATCATATAATGATAGCCATCTAAATATATTAAATCCACCAAATTTTTCTTCTCTCTTCCCTTGAAACCCTTTCTCCAAAATCTTGTAACCAAATATGGAAAAACTATGAATTGGGGAAATAATAAAGAAAAATTTAAATGCACAACAGAACAAAGCTGAACAAGCAAAGGCTTTTGATATCCCTTGTTTAAAAGGAAAAATCAAGAATCAGAGATCACTTGTTATAAGAATGGTTCTGCCACTTAATGACTGTTTTAAATTGGAAAAATCACTTAACTTTCTTAGCCTGCTTCTCAGCTATAAATGGGGGAAATAATATGTAATTTGCTCACATCATTGAAGTTGTATTAAAACCTAAAACATATGACTTTTTCATATTTTTAACTAGTGATCTAGTAATATAATTAATGAAGAAATAATTCAAAAAAAGAAACCTCTTAATAATATCAAACAATAGGAAACCACTGATACGATCTTTATTTTACTTAGTCTTTTTTAAGTAAATTATGCTAGTAAATTTATTTTTTTAAGTAAGTGTGCAATTGAATGCTATGATTAAAGATTATTTCATATAGATTATGCTTCTCTGTGAGAGATGTTAATGACAAAATAATAAGTAGAAAGTTGGTAGAAAAAACTTTATTATAAAGTATAATAATGCAAAAATTATGGTGCATTTGAACAAAAATAAAGAAATGCAAAAAAATGAGCCAATGTGTTAAAGTCTTGGGATTTTTTCTATAAAAATCATAATAAATAAAAATTAAATATTCAAAATATATTTGGAAAATAGGTTTTTTAATTGAAGTATAGTTGATTTACAATAGTGTGTTAGTTTCAGGTATACAGCAAAGTGATTTGGTTATATATATATATTCTTTTTTCGATTCTTTTCCATTATAGGGTATTATAAGATATTAAATATAGTTCCCTGTGCTATACAGTAAATCCTTGTTGTTCACATATTTTATATATGGTAGTGTGTATCTGTTAATCCCATACTCGTAGTTTATCCCTCTCCCTACCTTCCCCCTTGGTAACCATAAGTTTTTTTCTGTCTGTAAGTCTGTTTCTGTTTTGTAAATAAGTTCATTTGCACTATTTTTTAGATTCCACATATAAGTAATATCATATAATATTTATCTATCTCTGTCTGACTTACATATTTAGTATGATAATCTCTAGGTCCATCCATATTGCTACAAGTAGCATTATTTCATTCTTTTTTATGGTTAATATTCCATTTTATACATGTACCGCATCTTCTTTATCCATTCCTCTGTTGATGAACACTTAGGCTGCTGCCATGTCTTGGCTATTGTAAATAGTGCTGCTATGAACACTGGGGTGCATTACCTTTTCAAATCAGAGTTTTCATCTTTTCCAGATATATGCCCAGGAATGGGATTGCTGAATCATACGGTAACTCTATTTTTAGTTTTTTAAGGAACCTCCATACTGTTTTCTAGAGTGGCTGCACCAATTTACATTCCTGTCAACAGTGTAGGATGGTTCCCTTTTCTCCACACCCTCTCCAGCATTTATTATTTGTAGACTTTTTGATGTTGGCCATTCTGACTGGTGTGAGGTGGTACTTCATTATAGTTTTGATTTGCCTTTCTCTAATAATTAGCAATGCTGAGCATCCTTCCATGTGCCTGTTGACCATATGTATGTCACCTCTGGAGAAATGTCTATTTAGGTTTTCTGCCCATTTCTTGATTGTTTGTTTGTTTTTTTGATATTGCGTTGTATGAACTGTTTGTATATTTTGGAAATTAATCCCTTGTCAGTCACGTTGTTTGCAAATATTTTCTTCCATTCCATAAGCTTCCTTTTTATTTTGTTTCTGATTTCCTTTGCTGTACAAAAGTTTTTGAGTTTCAGTCCCATGTGTTTATTTTTGCTTTTATTTCTTTTGCCTTGGGAGACTGACCTAAGAAAATATTGCTACAATTTATGTCAGAGAATGTTTTGCCTATGTTCTCTTCTAGGAGTTTTACAATGTCAAGTCTTATATTTAAGTCTTTAAGCCATTTTGAGTTTATTTTTGTGTATCATGTGAGGAACTAGTCCAACTTCATTGATTAACATGCAGCTGTCTAGCTTTCCCAACACCACTTGCTGAAGAGACTGTCTTTTCTCCATTGTATATTCTTGCCTCCTTTGTCAAAGATTAATTGACCATGTGTGGGTTTGTTTCTAGATTCTCTATTCTGTTCCATTGATCCATATGTCGTTTTTTGTGCCAATGCCACGCTGTTTTGATTACTGTAGCTTTGTAGTATTGTCTGAAGTCTGGAAGGGTTATGCTTCTGGCTTTGTTCTTTTTCCTCAGGATTGCTTTGGCAATTCTGGGTCTTTTGTGGTTCCATATAAATCTTAGGATTATTTGTTCTGGCTCTGTGAAAAATGTTATGGATAATTTGATAGGGATCACATTAAATCTGCAGATTTCTTTGGGTAATATAGCCATTTTAACTATATTAATTCTTCCAATCCAAGAGCATGGGATATATTTCTATTTATTTGAATCATCTTCAATTTCCTTTATCAATGATTTATAGTTCTTGGTGTATAAGTCTTACACCTCCTTGATTAGGTTTATTCCTAGGTGTTTTTTTTGATGTGATTTTAAATGGGACTTTTTTTTACTTTCTGATAGTTCACTGTTAAGAAATGCAACATGTTTCTCTATATTAATCTTGCATCCTGCTACCTTGCTGAATTCATTTATCAGTTCTAATAGTTTTGTGTGGAGTCTTCAGGGTTTTTTATATATAGTATCATGTCATCTGCATATAATGACAATTTTACCTCTTCACTTCTGATTTGTATACCTTTTATTTCTTTATCTTGTCTGACTGCTATGGCCAAGATTTCCAATACTATGTTAAACAGAAGTGGTGAGAGTGGGCATCCTTGTCTTGTTCCAGAATTTAGCAGGAAGAGTTTCAGCTTTTCACCATTTAGTATTATATTGGCTGTGGGTTTGTCATAAATGGCTTTTATTATGTTGAGATATGTTCCCTCTGTACCCACTTTGGCAAGAGTTTTTTATCATGAATAGATGTTGAATTTTATCAAATGCCTTTTCTGCATCTATTGAGATGATCATTTGGTTTTTGTATTTTCTTTTGTTGATGTGGTGTATCACACTGATTGACTTGCATATGCAGAACCATTTTTGTGACCCTGGAATGAATCCAACTTGATCATGGTGTATGATCCTTTTTATGTGTTGTTGGATTCAGAAAACGATAAATTATTATGTGGTAATAAGGTACTAGTGGAAATCAGCCTCATTGAATTCCAGTAAGTAGGAAGATATTCACTCGTGCGGTCATCCCTTTCACAGTGACTCTCTGTGTTTGTGTCCATATCAGACCCAGTTATTCTATTATTTACTTGACAAAGGTAATTTTCTTGAGCCTTGTAAGCAGGAAAAGGAGGCAACTTCCTTAAGCTAGAAATATGTTTAAATATGAGCTGTTAGCAGACCTGCTCAGCCAGGAACAAACACGTATCAGAGCTCTGGCTCAAGTAGTCTCATGCTTGGGACCACCACTATTCTGGTGGAAAGACATTCCAGGCAAAGACAGACCTTTCTTCTAAATTGAATTGAACAAGAAGTTCAGATGACGGATGTCTAGGTTTTATTTATTGTCTGCCAAGATTTTAGAACCGTCATTCCTTGACCTCTGATTTGGATTCCCTGAAAATTCAGGCTGCTTTGCTTGCCTGAGCACTGGACCACTTTTGCTTTGATCTCTTGCAACTATACGCCTTCACACAACTCTCTGCCTCCCCAAACTCCATGCATACCTAAGACACACAAGTCAAAATTACTTGGGTGCCTTATAGCTAATGATTGGAAATACAAACTCAACCTTTCCTTTCTCCTTGGTCTGACTTCCCATTACCTCTGCAGAGGAAATCTCAAAGATTAAAAAGTCTGAGTCATGGAATATGCAATAAAATGAGGAAGAACAATTCTAATGTCTGAAAGACACAACAGAAAACCCCTGTAGCCATCCAAAGGCTTCAACTAAGAGTTTGCAAATGTACGTGCCTATCAGGCATGTAAATAACAGCAGGAGAAAGGTTGAAGCTCCCAAGGTCCTTGTATTAAAACAATCCCATTTACAATAGTTTCAAAAAGAATAAAATAGGAATAAATTTAACCAAGTTGATAAACAATCTGTACACTGAAAACTATAAGACTTTGATGAAATAAATGCTAAAAGATACAAATAAATGGAATGATATCTTGTGTATATAAATTGGAATAATTAATATTGCTAAAATGTCCATACTACTGAAAGCAATCTACAGATTCAATACAATCCCTATCAAAATTCCAATGGTACTTTTAACAAAAACAGAAAAAAAACATTCTAAAATTCATATGGAACCATAAAAGACTCTGAATAGACTAAGCAATCTTGAGTGGGTGGCATTATACTGCCTGATTTCAAGCTATATTACAAAACTATAGTAATCAAAACAGTATAGTACTGGCATAAAAACAGACACAAAAACCAATGGAACAGAATAGAGATGCCAGAAATAAATCCACCTATATATGGTCAACTAATATTTGGCAAGGGCACCAAGAATATAACATAGAGTAAGGATAGTCTTATCAATAAATGGTGCTGGGAAAACTAGATACCCACATTCAAAAGAATGAAATTTGACCTTTATTTCACACCATACACAAAAATTAACTTGAAAATCAATCAACAACTTACATATGAGACCTAAAACCATAAAACTCCTAGAAAAAAACATAGGGAAAAAGCACCTTTACATTGGTCTTGGCAACAACTTTTTGGATATGACACCAAAAACATAGGAAACAAAATAAAAATAAACAGCAGAACTACATTAAACTAAAAAGCTTATGCTCAACAAAGAAAATAATGAACAAAATGAAAAGATAATCTACAGAATGGGAGAAAATATTTGCAAACTATATATTTGATAAGGCATTAGTATCCAAGATACATAAGGAACTCATATAACTCCAGCAAAAAAAAAAAAAAAAAAAAAAAAAAAAAAATCCTCAATTTAAAAATGAGCCAAAGACCTGAATAGACATTTTTCCAAAGAAGACAAACAAATGGCCAATTTGTATATGAAAAGGTGCTCAATATCACTAATCAGGTAAATAAAAATCAAAACCACAATGAGATATTACTTCACACCTGTTAGTATGGCTATTATCAAAAAGATAAGAGACAAGAAGTATTGGCTAATTTATAGAGAAAAGGAAATCCTTGTACATTGTTGGTGGGAATGTAAATTGGTACAGCCATTATGGAAAACAGTATAGAGGTTCCTCAAAAAATTAAAACTAGAAATACCATATGACCCAGCAGTCCCACTTCTGGGTATATATATCTGTACCCCCATGTTCCTTGCATCATTATTTACAATAGCCAAGACATAGAAACAACATAAATGTCTAACGATGGATGAATGGATATAGAAAATGTGATATATATATATATATGTCACTTTGTGACAATATGGTTGAACCTGGAGGATATTGTGCTAAGTGAAATAAGCCAGACAAAGACAAATAACACATGATCTCACTTATATGTGGAATCTAAAATAGTTGAACTAATAAAACTGAAAGTAGAACTGTGGTTTCCAGGGGGCAGAGAGCAGGGAAAATGGGGAGATGTTGGCCAAAGGGTACAAACTATTGTTTCTAAGATGAATAGGTTTGGGGGATGTAATATACAGTACAATGACTGTAGTTAATAGTACTGTATTGTATACTTGAAATGTCCTAAGAGAGTAAATCTTAAGTGTTCTAATCACACACACACACACAAACACACACACACACACACACACACACACACACACAAAGGTAACTTTGAGAGTTGATGGATAATTTTACTTGGTCAATTATACCTCAATAAAGCTAGAAAAAAATAAAGTAAAATAAAGTAAAAACAAAGACCTGGAGTGATTCCTGCCTGATTGCATTGTTATTTAAAACACTGCATTAGTATTCTGTCTTTGCATAACAAACTACCACAATTTTAGTATCTTAAAACAATACACACATATTACGTCATGGTGGTGGTGGGTCAGGAGTCTGAGCATGGCTTATTTGGGTCTTCTGCTCAGAGTCTCATAAGGCTTCAGGAGAGACGTCAGCAAGGCTGAATTCTCAGGTGCAGGATTAACTGGGGAAAAATCTGCTCACTCAGATTCATTTCCTCGCAACTGTATAAGCCAGATTTTTACTGGCTTTGGCTGGAAGCTTGCCTCAGATCTTCAAGGTTGACCACCTCTTCGCCACATGGGCTTCTCCAACATGATCACTTACTTTGTCAAACCCATGAGGACAGCCTCTCACCTAGGGAAGGACCCAGTTTCTCTTTTAAGGGCTTTCCCTCCAGACCCACCCAGGATAGATCAGAATAAATCATTCTGCTTAAATAAAAATCAACTGATTTGGATCCTTAAATACATCTGTAAAATCCCTTGTCACTTTGGCATGTTCTACCGGCTAGAAGCAAATCACAATTCATGCTCATGCTTGAGGGGAAGAGAGTATACAGGACATGAATGTTAGGGCATAGAAATCATGAGGCTACCCTAGGGTCTATCTGGCACAAACACTGTGTGTACTATTTTTAAAATGACATAAAACATGCCTATGAGCCTCCAGTCTGCCCTGACTTCTGCCTGCTTCCCATCTCAGTGGAGATAACAGCAGGGGAGCTCATCCAGTAGTGCAGTAAGCTCAATGGGGACAGGAGTCCAGCCCCTCTGCCTGGCTTCCCTTTTTCTTCATCTCTTGAAGAACACGTCTCGTGCACTACCACTGAGGTCACTGGCCTCCCATCTATAGGTTCAGTTCTGCTCTACTTCTAAGATAAGTCCAGGCTTAGAGCACAAAACACTTGTGTATTTTCATCCTTTCCCCTTACTCTCTGTCCCAAATCCAGTGAACCTTAACTAAGGCCAAACCATTCTTCTCTGGGATTTCCAGAAAGGTAAGGTTCAGTGCTGACCATTAGACATTGTCACTCCCCAGCCACATTCCTTGTTATTCTGATACTATTGAATGACTTCTGGTTCCCCAGCTGTGTCCCACAGTCCTATTCTCTGTGCTCAGACACACTCTCCTGACACTTTCTACCATACTCCCTCAGTATCTCCAGTTTGTAAAACAGGGCATATGCATTAGTCCTTTCAGAAATGATATACAGGCACCATCCTCAAAACTTACGCACAGCTTGCTTCTTGAAGCCCAGGATAGCCTGGAATGACTCAGGACAAATTTATCAGTTCTCCAAATGGAATTTCTAAACTGATGGGCCTCACAGACTGATTATTAAAAAATGTCTCTGTAGCCTAGACACAGATGAACAAATGCTCTTAGGATCTTATTGAAATCTGTGGTTAGTCTACCAGAATGCAATTTTGGTGTTTATAAATGCATTTGACAAAGCTGAGCTGATTTTTAATTTCAGTTCTGTCAAAAATAAATCAATCAAAAAATAGCTTTTATGAACTTATTTGTTAAATGCTCAGCACTATACTAGAAGCTGTAGGGGATTAAAAAGAAGAGTAAACCAGAGTTTATGACCTCAAAGACTTTACAATCCAGTTGTGGATACACACACACACACAAACAAACACATACACCATTCATGAAACAAGAGTACACAATAAAAGATAAAAATAAATAATAATAGTTGCCACATTTTGAGGATCTATGCAACTAGTCACTTTAAAGCGTGATTTTGCAGCCTCACAACAATTCTGAAAGTTCTCACTTATTTTCACAGCAAAATGGGCAGGGCCAAGTCTTTCTGATACCAAAGTTGATGTTCTTTCCACCTAAAACAAAACCAAGCAACACAAAACAAATGCAAGATCCTGCGTTCCTCTTAAGATTCTTATTCAGTTGCGGTCTGGCATTTAATAATTTTTTAGGATGTCACGTGATGTACTATACGGCCAAGGAGTAGAATTGAACTAAAACGATAATTCATTGCATGGCCCAAGTACTAAAGAATATACATATTAAAAGCTTTTAGTAAGGGAAAATTTTTAGCAGGTATGCTGGGAAGAAATAATGTGCCCTATAACAGGTGTTTCCCAGCCACCTGGGACTTAAATGTTAATCAACTTGTTCCGTAGTCATAGCTTGACTTCAGAAAAAGTAAATGAATGGATAATACTAATATATACATATTATTCACGAAAGCTTACACTGTATCATTTCATTTTAAGTATCACAAGAATTTGGGAGCAAGTAGGGGTAGTTATTTTATTTATTTGTTTCCTATTGAGAAAACCAAGGATCAATGTTGCTGCAGGTCATACAGCTACCCAGTTACCAAGCTCTGTGCCCACTTCATTACTCGACTCTGACTAGCCCACCCCCATGTCCCTGCAGCTTGATGACACCCAGGACAGGATACCTATCTGTGGGGCCCGATGCAAAATGAAAATCAGGGTTCAAAGTGTATTAAGAATTTCAAAGTGTATTAGGAATTTCAAAACAGCAACTGCAGGGTATTAAAGCAGCATGGGACCCTTCTAAGTAACTGTGCAGGTGGCATGCCCGTGAAGCTGGCCCTGATGACACCACTGCAAATTAAACTATGAAATAAATAATTCAAGGAGCTACTAATTGAATAAGGCAAAAGGTATGGATGTACTAAAACTAATCACTTCTCCAGGAAGCACTGCAAAAGTACCTGTGACAGATGCAATCCAGCAATCCAAGCTGTATGATCATAAATTATTCAGATTAGGAAATGCATGCCCATCAGCTTTTGGGGGAATGAGATAAACACATTTCTTCCCAAGTTACTTACTGAACACATTAATATGTACTTTCCCAAATGTAATGAACTGACATGCTTCAGACTGCGAGAAAGTGAAGGCATCAGAAAGTTCATTCAAGAACAGGAAAACCATCAAATTAACTTGTAGCTTTCAGCAAACTTACTCTATTTGGCCTATGCTTCTAGCATGCTATTTCAGAACAAAACTTCAGGAAGGCAGCTACACAGGTGCTTTCACAACCGACTGAAGAGCTGAAATAAGAGACTGGCAGTGCTATCAATGAACAGCAGATGTTTGCAGGCGAGCTGGGATCTGCTGTTTGAATTTCCAGAGTAACATGAGATTCTGGAATGTATAAAAAAGCCCACTCTTGTCAGTCACCTCTGAACACCACACCACAGAACTATTTGGGTGTTGAGAACCAACTCCGTTCCTTATGAGGGAGGAGTGAGGAACCAGCAGATTGCCTTCTTGTCCTGTTATCTGTACTTTGATCTTACTAGAAAACTTCTGAAAACTGGAAATCTTGTCAAGAAAACTCCAGAAAGATTTTTGAACCAGGAAATGTGCATTTGGGGAGTGGAGAAGGAAACATTCCTGCATAAGTAACATGTTTCTTTTTTTTTTTCCATTAAAAATAAGCTAAATGTGATCTAGGAAAAAGAAAGCATTTAAATCAATCAAACATGAATAAGGGAAAAGTTACACAAATGTCAATTTTATTCTTCAAAACAAGTGTGCATAGATTACAATTTACTGTTGGACAGCAGTTATCATCTACTCCATTTGAACATGAATATAAACAGTTGCTTGTCCTGGAGTTCAACCAGTCTGTATTTAAATCTCCAAGAGCTATTTAATATCTGGGTGAGCTTAATTAGGAATATTGGGTTCTTTTGATCTGGAATAACAAAAACCAACTTAAGCAAATAGGAAAAGATACCAGAGTATCTTACTAAATCCAGTAAATATTTGAATAACCAGGTTATACGAAGAGTGAGAACGAGGACAACTCCAAGGACCTCCTCAAATAAACTTGGTAGAACTTTCCTCTTGGTCTCTGCCATCACAGTAACGTGGTTTCTACTGAAAGATTCAGTGAAGTTCATATATCCACACTCTGAACTCTTCTAATACAGGCATGTTAACTTGGATGGGTTTTATTGATAAGTATCAGTTGAGGCTCACACATTCAGAAGTACTAAAACGTTCACAAATGTCCAGAAGACGTGGAACATGAATACTAGTCCTAAGACAGAAGAGTTTTACTCTGTTTCCTTTCACTTGTCCCGCTCATTGTGGATGGACAAGAGATAACATATTGGAGTGCTCCAAGACAAAAAGAACTGTGTACTATGGGTGTGCTTAACTAAGACAAGGGTTTGCCCAGAGATTATTACAGGGAAACAGCACAACCTAGTGATAAGGACATGCGTTTTCTAACTGAGACACCGTTGGATTCAAATCTGAAATAACCAACTCCTTATTCAGCTGTTTGAGACTGGGAAAGTTACAAAATATCTTTGAATCTCAGTTTTTTTAATTAATATCATTTTCTCTGAATGTTAAGATAATGAAAGGTCTTTGTGGAAAACTGAAAACTATGGGAAGTTTCAAGGCATACATTGTAATTTCCCTGTAATCTAATCCCCTGGGCCAGAAGGTTAACACTGTGATATAATTCTTATAAATTTTATATATATATATATATTTCCCACAATCACTGCTTCAGTTAAAACTATTTTCCCTTGTGATTTCCTCTTGGATCTGTTAATTATTTAGAAGTATGTTATTTAATTCCAAGTTTCATGGATTTCCAAGATATCTTCCTGTTATTGGTTTCTAATTTACTTCTGTTGTGGTCACAGGACATACTCTGTGTGAGTTCAATCTTCATAATTTACTGAAAATTGTTTTATGGCTCAGTATGTGGTCCATCTTGAATATCCCATGTGAAAGGATTGTTTTCTGCTCTTACTGAGTGCTGTGTTCTATAAACATCAATTAGCTCGAGCTGGTTAATGGTGCTATTCAAGTCTTCTACATCATTACTGTTTTTCTGTGGCAATTATTAAATCAAATTTTAGAGTAATGTTTTGAAATATCCAATCATAATTATAGGTTTATCTATTTCTCCTTTCAGTAATGCCAGATTTTGCTTTATGCATTTTGAAACTATGTTGTTGTGCTTACACATTTAGGTTTGCTATGTTTTGTTGATGAATTAACCCTTTCATCATGAAATTTTCATCTTTACACGTGCAAATCTTCCTTGTTATGAAGACTATTTTTTTCTGATATTGCACAGCTACTCTAGCTCTCTCATGATTATTCATTGTATTAAATATACTTTAGGGCTCCCCTGGTGGCCCAGTGGTTGAGAGTCCCCCTGCCGATGCAGGGGACACGGGTTCGTGCCCCGGTCCGGGAAGATCCCACATGCCGTGGAGCGG
>NW_020174301.1:687263-732831 GCF_003031525.2 Neophocaena asiaeorientalis asiaeorientalis
GTGTCCCCTGCATAGGCAGGCGGACTCTCAACCACTGCGCCACCAGGGAAGCCCTGGATCTTCTTTTTAAATCCAGTTTTACAGTCTTCACTTTTAATTGTGTTTTTAGGTCATTTGGTTATCAACAGTGTTGTTTTTTGTTTTTTAGGAATCCAAATTTTTTATGTGAAATATTTTGACCTTTAAATATTGTCAACTCATTTAAATACATTTTTAAATCATTACATGTGTGTGTTCGGTGGGGTGGTGGTGAGGGGAGTTAGCTCCTGGTCAGATTCAATCATCCCACTTCCAATCTCTATCCTCTGGTTTAATTGTTAACTGATCAACTAATCAGTTGATCAGTTTAATTTTCTCTTCAATTAAATCATAAACCCCTTAAGTACAGGAACACCCACTTTGTAACCATGACAGAAAAGCATATGATAAATGCTTGATAAACCATTGATTGACTGTTGGTGGACAGGTGACATCATATGCATACCCCGAGGCACAGTCCTCTCCATGACAGAGTGCTAGGGAGAGGTCTGGAGGGGATCCCACAATGGGACACTATGACCAAGGTGCTGCCTATCCAGTGAGTGTCATTCCAGTGAGACACACATGCACAGAAAATAGATCCTCCCAAAGTCAACGTCATCTGTCCCCAAGGGATGGGATGCCAGGTCACATTCTGGACACTCTGCCAGGACAAATTCAAATTCAAGAGCTTTTAAATTCCAGTGGTCCATGTAGTACAAAGAGAAGATGCCCAGTTCTCAGAGAGGCAGAGTTGTAGAGAGAAACAGAAAAGGCTTCCAACCCCTCTGTCTTTCAGGAGAATAATATCCTGACTCTTAGTAAAGTTGTGGCATGGCCATTGTTGTTCATTCATAGTTCTGGGTCCTTACCCTCAGAATCACCAACTCCATACCATCAAGTTCACAAAAAGCCTAAGGAATGAACCAAAGGTCCATCTCTGTAGTAAAGACAGGTTCAAACCAAGGAACCAGACACTCAGATTCAAAGCTTTAGTTTATCCCTCAAGAGCCCTGGCTAAGGTGCCTAGCCTCTCTGACCCTCTGTCTTCTCAGCTGAAGAGTAAGAACAGTCAGCTTGCAAATACCTCTCAGTAGAATAGGTAGCAGTGTCAGGAGTGGGGAGGAGCACAGCCTCAAGTCAGACATGAACTTGAACCTGTCAGCTGAGTGACCCAGGGAAAGTTACTTAACTAACCTCTTTGTGCCTGAGTTTCCATACCTACAAAATGAAGGCAAAAAATAGAACTTAGCCCACTAAATTGTTCTAAAGATCAAATGACATTATACCTGTAAAGTTTGCTGCAAGTGTTAAGTTTGATTTCAAAGGTGGGAGGGAAATTGGTGCACTGTAAGGAATTGCTATTACAGGATCTTTTGTTCTAGTCTCCAGAGCTGCCAGCACCCCACAGGGGTCATCTCGTTGTTGTTGTGCTGTTGTTGTTCCTTCCCCAAGATTGCAGGGCCCTGCGAAGGAGAACTTCTCAGCAGAATCTATTTCCATCGAAAGCTAGTGTGTTCACTCCTCTGAGGCTACACAATTTGCATGCTTCATGCCCACCTGGAAACAGATCTAGGCAAAGGCACTTCTATGCTTCAAGATCTTACACACAAATGTCCTAACATTGCCTGAGAGTGCTTTTATGAGCATGTGTGTCTTCACTTCAGGGTGCCTAAATGGGCCTCTATGTTGCCTTCCATATCTCTGTGAATGTAGGTCTCTTTGTGTCTCTGTGTGTATCCTTGGCTACGTCTATACACGTGAACTCTTGTGTGTGTGTGTCTTTCTGTGTATAACTGTTTGTCTCTCCATGAAACTATATGTCTACCTCTTCTCGTGTGCATGTTTCTCTGGATATGTATCCAGAGTCTATGTTATGAATGTGTATGGGTATGTGTCTGCACCTGTGTTCTTTTTTATGAAGTTCTAGGATTGTCCTTCTGTACCAGGATACATGTGTATATGTGTGTCAGGAGCCATAGTCTCTAACCACGGACCATGGGTGTGTGTGTGCATATGCCTCTGTCTGTGATGTGTGAGTCTCCCATTAGGGTTGTATATGTATCTATGTTCTCTCTGTGCTGTGTCTGTCAGCGAAACTCCTTGTTTATGTCCCTTACCAAAAGGGCCACAAGCATGTGTTTCTGCGACAAAAGACAGAACGGAACAACTTCAATATGGCCCATCAGTGCTCCTTAATTACTCTGTGCTATCGTCAAACTCTTGGAAAACACAGGCCACTGGTTTTCAATCTATCTGCACGGGTTCTGGGGAGCTTTTAAAGAAACACTGATGCCCAAACTCCACTCGCAGAGATTATAATTGCCATTTATTACTCTGCAGTGGAGTCCAAATATGAGATCTTTGTGAAGCACCCGGGCAATTCTAATGTGCAGCCATGGTTGAGAAAGACTGTATCAGGGAAATGGACAGGGCTCTTCCATTCTCCCTAGAAAGATGCACACTACTTTCCTTGCCTGTGACATCACTAATATCAGGGGGAGAAGGAGGCAAAAAAAACAGACCTTCCCTCTTTCTAAGGAGGAGGCGCTACCACAAAGGACCCTGTGAGTCAACAGTCTGCAAATTAACCTATGAAAATAACTGAGGAGAAACTCTCCTTCAAGCCCAATCCTTCTTCCATTCCAGTAGACATTTGTTTCGTTTTACATATATGTCTGTCTAATTAAAAGATGTAGAACTACCTTAATTTCTATATAAACTCATTGTGTTTACTAAAAATCTTTCACAAACCAAAAGAGGATTTATTAGTATAATAAACCAAGTGCTTCATAAAAATTTAAATGCATTTTTGAGCATTTTTTACCAAGGAAAAGTGTTAAAAGAGGAAGGGTCCATGGGGCTTCCCTCGTGGTGCAGTGGTTAAGAATCCGCCTGCCAATGCAGGGGACACGGGTTTGAGCCCTGGTCCGGGAAGATCCCACGTGCCGCAGAGCAACTAAGCCCGTGCACCACAACTACTGAGTCCATGCACCTAGAGCCCATGAGCCACAACTACTGAGCCCATGCGCCACAACTACTGAGTTCGCTCACCTAGAGCCAGTGCTCCGCAACAAGAGAAGCCACCACAACGAAGAGTAGCCCCCACTCGCCGCAACTAGAGAAAGCCCACATGCAACAACGAAGACCCAACACAGCCAAAAATAAATAAGTAAATTTATTTATTAAAAAAAAAAAGGAAGGGTCCATCATGGGTCAAAATCTCTCATTTGTGGGAGTGGAGATCTAAAGTTGAATATGAGAAAGAATCCAAGAAGGGGGAGGGAAGGAATAAAATCTCAGATGTTTAGACCCTGGAAGCAGAGCCACCACATTCCATAAGATGCTTTTGTACAAATTAGAAAAAGGCTCCCTTTGCCCAGGATTGTCCCACTCACCTTCAGAGCAGCATGCCTTATGATTTAAATCATAAGGGTGGGAGCCTGTAGGGAAGGTTCTATTGAGGGACTGCCTATTCCCTCACTTGCAACTCCTGCCTCTAGAGAAGTTCTGAGACTCTGAGGATCTTCCACCCATGTAGACAGATTTGTTTTTAGGCAAGAGAAAGGTAGTAGACTCTCAAACAGTCCTTGGGAAGCACTACTGAAGCTGGCAGAGTACCTGCAACTCAGTAGATCTCACTGAATATCTGTGAGAATATGAATAATGAATGATTGAATGAATGAATGAACTGCTCTTTAGCGATCTAATGGAGCTGAACAGGCAATTCAGAGGGCTCTCTCAGCCAACTAAAGGAAGCACAAAAAGTTGACAAGAATACTTTCTGAGCTCACTAACTTTCTCACCAGGAGAACCTTCCTGTGGAGCAAAATACTCACAGAGAAGTAAGACATATGCTACTGTCCCCAGTAAGGGAAATGTGAAGAAAATATACAACCCGTTATGTATCCAGAGCCCATCTTAAGGAAATATTAATTTTAAAAGATGGGATTGGATTGCCTAAGAAGTTTAAGACAGGAAAGATGGAAGCCTCACAGAATTTTAGAGCAGGTGTTGGCCCTGGAGACTGTCCAGCACAGTCCTCCCTTGTTGTAGTTGAAAGTCTGGTGCCCAGAGAGACATGAAAGTGTCCATCTAGTCCCTCAACCAACTGG
Source organism: Neophocaena asiaeorientalis asiaeorientalis (assembly GCF_003031525.2). Lineage (NCBI taxonomy): Eukaryota > Metazoa > Chordata > Mammalia > Artiodactyla > Phocoenidae > Neophocaena > Neophocaena asiaeorientalis. The sequence goes on from NW_020174301.1 coordinate 691,397, forward strand.
TGGTGGATTGTGATCAAGAACCCCAGTTTAGGGGCTTCCCCGGTGGTCCAGTAGTTAAGACTTCGCCTTCCAGTGCAGGTGGTATGGGTTCGATCCCTGGTCGGAGAGCTAAGATCCCACATGCCTCTCAGCCAAAAAACCAAAACATAAAAAAAAAGAAGCAATATTGTAACAAATTCAATAAAGACTTTTAAAATTGTCCACATCAAATAAATCTTTAAAAAAAAAGAGAGAGAGAGAACCCCAGTTTCGTTAATCATCATTTGCTGCTCTTTCCATGCTCTCCAGCTCCTTACCTCCCTGAAGAATGGCTTAGGCAAAGCTATTTGGAGGTGCAAAGACAAACTGAGAGACCTCACTAACCAGTGTATGGACCATTATAGCTCTGGGGGTTCTGCTTCCCCAATTCACCCAAACTTTTAATAAAATGATCATAATTACTTCTCCTCCAGGAATTAAGGAAAAATCCTCCTTTTTCTCTCAGGCCCACTATTTAACACATGGATGAAATGGTCACAAGCATAATGCAAACCTTAACCTTAGCAAGAGGAGTTTGAGATTACCCCATTGCTACTTATCCTCTGACTCAGGGTGGTGGACTCCTGGGGTGGTAGCGGGGAGGGCCAAGTGCTTGTATCTTCTGATGAAATCAAATCTCTTTGTGAGAGTTTGGAAGCAGAAAAAAAAAAAAATCAAATAAACATTTTTCTCTGTAGGGTGCCCCCCAAAACTTCCCAAGAGTAATCCTAAAGCTTATGCAATATGTTTGTATAAATCAGTCATCATTAAAAACTGTTCAAGCAAACTGCCAAATCGATACTACTATCAAGTAGATTCAACAGCTTTTATCGGCCCCCAAATTCCAGTTATCTCTTACCCACCATACTCCTTCCACCCCGCCCTCTACACGCAAAAGCTTCTTCCTGCTTCTCTTGAAAGCAACAGGCTGCCACCCCCTGGCAAGAAATCATCTTGGAGAAACAAGGTTGGATCTTAAGACCCTTGAAATGAAGGAAAGAAAACGTCAGGCTAAAACTTGTCAGTTCTAAAAGGTACTAATCAGAAAGTGACCATTAGAATGTTGCCAAGAATTAGTTTCCTAGGATGGGCAAAAGAAAATGTGTAAGAAAAGAAGTGAGAACATTGAGGCAGAACCTATAAGAAAAAGAATTTTTCCTTGGTAATTCTGCTACTCTGAATTGAGCACTTGCAGGTACAGCATGCTTCTGCATTTCCTTCCCCCCAAGAATAAAAAAAAAAAAAAAAAAAAAACTCAGGACTGAAAAACTTTATTGCATCTATACCTCTTGAATCCCCTGCCCCGCATCACAACTTCATCAATTTTCCCACTCTGCTCAAATAGATGTAGCGATTTTGTATTTGTAACCCTGTTAAGAAGCACATTCTACAGTTTACATATGCCTATTTTACCTTCCTGCCTTGTGAACAGAAAAATCAGTTGGAAATCCCAACTAAATAGGGGATTTCCTTTAAACAAAATAAGGGAACAATGTTATTCTCACTAGTAATCAGAGAAGTGAAAATTAAAACATGAAAGTACTGTTTTCCACCCAGGATGATAGTAGAAATATTTGTCACTGATAATATCAACCACGTAAATAAAGATGTAATAAGATTAGCACTTTCATACACTGTATGCAGCAGTATAAATTGTTACTACTTTTCAGGAAAGCACAATGACATACAGAATTCACACTCTTTGACCCAGTGTGCATATTTCTTGTAATTTTCACATAAAAAAATAATGCAAGGAATAAACAAGTAATAGACACAAATATATCCATTGCAGGTTTGTTTTGAAATGACCAACTTATTTGTAACATTGCAGAGTATGCTTATGATACAATGTTAAATTTAAAAACAGGAACACCAGCCAGAATTTTCCTGATAAGCAGTAGGAATCCATGCTGGTTAGTTTCACCCTCAAAATTATATTAAAACAACACTACAAAAGTGTTCCTAGGAAACTGCAAGAGATTCATGGAAAGGACTCTGACAAGTACTGAAAAATACAGGTTTCTGATAACTTTTCAGATCATACCACTGAACTAGGTAAGAATTTACAGAACTCTAATGAAGAAACTGATGGCTTTGCAAAACTTCTAACAAAAGATGAAGACCGGGACTTCCCTGGTGGTCCAGTGGATAAGACTCAGCGCTCCCAATGCAGGGGGCCCGAGTTCGATCCCTGATTGGGCAACTAGATCCCACATGCCGCAACTAAAAGATCCCACATGCCACAATAAAGATCCTGCGTGTTGCAACTAAGACCTGGTGTAACCAAAGTAAATAAATAAATAAAAATAAATCTTAAAAAAAAAAAGATCAAGACCAACAAGAAGTAATTGTATGGGACTAAATGAACTGAGGAGAATAATTATAATATGACTTTTTTATTTGAAACATTGCTGAATTTTTTAACATTTTAGTTTTCCATATTTAAGGAAACTTTTTCTCTTAGGCTATCTATGATTCACAGCAATTTGATAAAATGTACCTTGTAAACAAAAATGAAGCATTTACTTTCTCTCCCTGCCTTATCTCTCCAGAATTTGGAAACTCTCATTTGAGTATTCTTATTTTTATGGCAGTATAGTCATTTGCATAAGTTCAATAAGAACCTGTTCTCCTTGTAACAGGACACAATCGGAAATACAGGCTACAATACCAAGAATTTGACTAGAATGTCATATTGGAGAGAGATATACAAAGACTCAGATATGACCAAACAATTTTAAGGAAGTGCTGGGAAAAATCAGCCTAGTACCTTGCTTGTAAACTTCCAACAAAGTAACCTTAAAAAGGACTTATATGGTCAATCATTATTCTTGCCGCATTAATGTAAATAATCAGGCCATTTCAATGTAAACAAATTAGTTTTACTATGATCATCTTTGATAAAAAGGAGGATAATTATGGAGGGAGAAATTAGTTTTGCATCTTTGTAGATATTAGGTTCTTATCCTATTAATTGTCTTTAAGGCTCTGTTATATACCTGTAAACTGGACTGGATACTAAACTCTTCTGGTTTCCTCAAATATCAGACTAGAAATCTCTAAACTGTTTCCAATTTTCTCCCACTCTTTTGATTTGGAATCAGTAAGAACAAAGACTGCCCTTAAATTTCCTTAGAAGGGACTATACCAGGTCCTCCTCACTTTACCCAGATGGCAGCCAAACTTTAGAGACTCAAGCCTTAGGTGCACATCTTGTAGGTAAAGAAGGCTCCACCTGACATCTAGTCCTATACAAGCGCTGGAGACTTCTGAATCAAATTCACCTGCAGGAATTGAAGCAGAAGACAGCTGAAGGAGACAGCTTTCTCAAGATGTCAGGACCAGACCTGTATACCTTTTTCCCACAGTTACTTCTTATCTTATCCTCTCCCTTTTTTTCTTGGAAAGAAACACCCTTATCTGCATTTTTCCATCTATTACAAAAGGGTGAAACTACCTAATTGTTGGGCTTGCCACCAGAAATTTCAATCAATTCTTGACAATGGTGACCATTTAGTCCATCCTATAACAAATTTTTTCACTTGTCACAAGTGTTACTGCTAATTTCACCCAGTGTCCCCTTGACATCAGCTACAAAGTAAGACTTTTGAAGCCTCCCACGGTCCACCCCATTAAGCCTCCATGGCCACCTTAAACAGGAACTACCCAGGGGCATACATGACTATAAGTTTGCCTCCACAGGAAGAGCCTTTCTCCTTAGGATCAGAATAAGTGCCAATGAACACATGATCAGAAATTTCTCCCTAACATTAGGAGAGCAAGACAATTCCACGGCCAAAGCAGTAGCAGGCCAAAAATGACCACGTGACTCTTTGGATATAGTAGTTTTAGACAATGGCATGGCCCTTAATTATCTACTTGCTAAACAAGGAGGTATTTGTATGATAGAAAATACCACCTGTTGCACATGGAAAATACCTCTGGTGAGGCAGAAATTCAATTACACATGATCAGGGAACAAGCGCACTGATCACAACAAATTTCCCCGATACCCTATGGTCTTTTGATCTGTTTATCTGGCTAACATCGTACAAACTGGACTTATATTACTTTTAACTCTGCTTTGCATAATTACTGTTTTTGCATAGTTATTTTTAAGCTCTGTACCTGTTGCCTGTCAAAACTTTAGAAACGACATACCCAATAGGGTGACGCTAGCTCAGTGCTTCAAGATGATCTCTAATGCTTACAACCTAGATGGGATATAGACTTTAGATGGGAAATCCCTGAGAGTTCTTCCTCATGCCCCTCCTTGTTACTCAAATGTGGCTTCAGTGGTTTCCAATTGCTATGCGCTTTCCCCTCTGACATGAAACATGACAACCACTAAGGGTCCTTCCTGGTACCAAAGCGACAAAAACCACTAAATATGGACAACCTGACTCTTGATCAGCAATGCTTTCGAGGAAAGATCTTGACCAAAATAGGGAAATGTGAAAATAAATAAAAGAAAACTTCATTTCAAATGGAGTCAGGAAGCCCTGAAGGGAAAGCTCTCATGCATGTACCACTCGTGGCTGCCTGCATAACCAGCAGGAAGAACAACAATAAAAATCATTTTAACAAGGTCTGTTTGGATACAATTAATTCTTTGTGTAAAATTCTCTCAGTCTCAACTTCTTAACCATGATGATAAGAATACTACTTTTCTTCTAGTACAAAGGAGGACATTTTTCACATGGAAATTTCATCTCTGGCTTTTAAGCATCTCCCTGCCTCAGCAACAATGCTTTAGCCACCACTTGCAGCCAATAAGAAACTGCCACAACCTCAAATTCTTGTTCCTCTCCAATGAGCTTTTATCCGAAACAACGCCCCCCAAGTTCCTCCTAAACCCTCATAAAAGCTGACCTTCCCTTTGTCTATTTGGATTTGCCTATAATTCATCATAGCTTGCCTGTCACGAATTGCAATTCTCTGCTATTCCCAAGTAAACCCATTCTGCTGGTAAAATAACTGGCTATTTTATTTTTGAGGCTGACAAGTTCTATATTCACCACCCTTCCTCGGTGGTTTCCTCACTTTTGCAGTTACTCCTCACACAAACTACCAGTTTTCAAGGCATCTTGTAAAAAGCATAACATAAAGGGGAGGGGGTGGGATGAATTGGGAGCTTGGGATTGACATATATACACTAATATGCATAAAATAGATAACGAGAACCTGCTGTATATTGTAGGGAACTCCACTTTGCTGTACAGTAGAAACTAACACAACATTGTAAGACAACTATACCCCAATTAAAAAAAAAAAAGGCATAACATATGCATAATGTAACATAACATAAAAATAGCTCTCCCATGGTGGGAGAGCTATGTCTTCCATTCTTGATACCATCATCAGAGGAATTCCTGGCACATGGGTTGTGTTCAATAAGTATTGATGAATCTATTTATAGTTAATGATGATTGCTATCTCTATATGCAATAGGGACGGGGTGGGCGTGCAGCTATTGGCAGGCAGCTTTTACCGCGTGACTGTTACTGGGCAACCACGACAGTGTGATAGAAGAGGTGCGGTGCAGAGCCGTTAGCAGGCCCCCTGCCACTACCATTACCAGGCAACCGTTACTATGAGACCACTAGCGCTTTAGGTGGAAGGCCCAGGTTAGGCCAAAGGTCGGATGGGTAGCTGTCCTCCAGCAGCGGACAGTTAGGTGAGAGGCACATCGCAGCCTTCTCCCGGGGGCCCTCCAGGCCTTCCAGCCTCAGGCCAGCAGGTGTGCTGGGGAGGCCTGGGGAACAGGCTGGGGGCTGTGTACTTCAGGGTTCCAGAGCCCTCGCCAAGGCCGCCCACAGTCCAGGCCCAGGTCTTAAAGTGGCAGTGAACCTCTCCCCCATCCCCGCTTCTGCAACCTAATGGCAGCGGCAGTCTGCATGGGTCTCAGTCCCTGGGACCTGGCCCCTGCCGTTTGGGCAGACTGGGGAGGCTGGGTCCTGGGGGCCTGGCTCCCTCGGTGATGATAGCTGGGTAGAGTCTAGGGACCTGTCCCGGAGGATGCCACCAGCTGAGATCTGCCTCCTCAGCTGGGCCTGGGCACTGGCGGGAGGACGCAGACTGGGTGCTAGATGAACGCTCCCGGGCAGGGTAACTAGCCCCCGCAGAGCCAGGACCTCGGAGGGTGAAAGTTGTGCCTTGGGACCTTGCCCTTTCTTGTCAGAACACAGAATACGATTTGTTTGGTGGAAATTTACAGGAACACCGTGACCTGACCGTGGCCTGACCTCAAGAACAAAGGATCTGACACCAAGAAGTTTGCAACAACTTAACCACACCCCTCCCTCACCTCTCCTATAAAAGGGCTTTCCAGGAGTTCTGCGGTTTTTAAGACATGCCACACCGGTCTCCTTGCAAGGCCGTGCAATAACACTTTCTCTCTTCCAAACTCCGATGTCTTGGTATTGTTTGGCCTCACTGTGCTTCGGGCACACGGACTTGCATTTGGTAACATATACAGCACTCTTAGCATGAGAAATGTATCATAACAACAACTCCTTAGATCTCACCCAGAAGCCCGTGAGGGTGAGTAGTGCAGAACATCTCACTGTGACAGAGAAGGAATCTGGATTCAGAGACCACATCTCAAGTCTGGTTGACAGAGCCAAACTGAGACATCTTCCTATAACAACCTCCAAGTTTCCATCTCAAATTTCTACTTGGCTGAGCTGTTACTCATCCTTCAAGAACTAGCAGATATTTGCCTCCTCTGTGACAATGACAATGCCCCAGAGAATGTGACCCCCAATCAGCTCTGTGCTCCTATCACTCTTACACATATGTTCTGCAACATTTGTCACAATGTAATGGTCTTGGGTTAATAAGACTCTCAGACTAATAACCCTTGGGAAGCAGCTTCCCTAACTTTGTCATCTATGTCTCCCTAGTGCCCAGCACAGAGCCTGGGTACACGGTAGGAGTCTGATAAAATATGTTTGACATTTTATTTCTGTTGTACCACACCAACAAGTTAAAACCAAACTAAGATATTCACAGGATTATGTTACTCTTTCGCAAGCAATACTTGCTTGCTAAAAGGACAGCTGCACATGAATCTCACAAACATAATGTTGAGCCAAAGAGGCCAGATCCAGAATAGTACATATTTACTTGAAGTTCAAAAGCAGAGGCAAAATTAGCTGATGCTGTAAGAACTGCTATTACGATTTGTCTCAATGCAATCTGTGCCTGGACACCAAAGGGATTCACAAAAACTTTTACTGTGTTTACAAATTTCATTACCAGCTGACAATGAGTCACAACTAAAAGTGACACCCCTCTGGGAATGTTTCTGGCAATTACCTGACAACTGAAAACACCATGAAGGATACCTTTGTTTGGTATTAATGTTCTCAATGCCTGGAGAACACTTTTTAAAATAGTCTTTACTTATTGCATCCAAGATTTTTTTTTCTCAAGAAGTTAAAATTTCTAGGATCAGCTTAAAATATAACAGTTCTTTCAGGTTGAAAAGATGACGAATTTTCTCAAAAACATAAAACCTCCCCGGAAAAGATCAAGGAATACTGGCTTCCACCTGCTCTGTGTCTAGCCCAAGCCTACTCATGCCTCTCTCCCCAGTTTCAGCCTGCAGGAATACAAGCAATCCCTTTCCTCCTTCCATTAAAGCAGGGAGGAGGCCTATGATTTTGTTCTTTTCATTAGAGGAGGTGAGGCAATGGGACAAGAGAGGGTTGTTGTCACTGGGATATCTTTTCCTAGGAGTGATCACACCAGGGAACGGTGGCTCATGCACAGGCTGGACAGTCTGACCACACTCTCCATGAGATGAGAAGATGCCACAGAGCTCCCTCCCTGTAACGCCTGTGGTGAGTTCCTGCAAAAAGGGAATCTCTAAGGGCAGACTGTCCACTGGCATTCTCCTCCCCTCTGAGGGAAGAAGGTAGAAGGGGTGGGAATCCTCATCTAAATTACCCTACAAACAGGAGAGTTTTTGGTCTAACTTAAGCCCACAAGAAAGCCTAGCAAGTAAAGTCCCTGGAAGGAATGAGAGCCTGTTGAAATTTAACTCTTTCATCTCCATAGCCCTGACACTTTGTTGCTCCCAATTCTTTGCCTGGTCTTCACACCCCTGTGAGCAGGGAGACAGGTCACACTGTCTGCTCACTGTGAAGTTTCTGTCAGGGTTGGGCTTTGGAAAGGAACATGGGGATTGGGTGGGATGGACGTCACTTCTGTGGAAGATGGTCTCAAAGGCTCTAAGTTTGCAGCAACTCCGGAGTTTAGAGGCCCCATCTACTCACATTCTCCAAGAGATCACTGTTAACACTTTCCACCCTTCACCTCTCCTCTCCTCGGGCTGCTGTCGTGGCCACAAGAGTGCACCAAGTCTAGAGACGCGTTTGGAGTCTCCCTGTCGAGAGCCAGTTCGATACTTACTAGCCTTAGCTCTCCAGCTCCAGGCGGGTGGCTTCACCTGGGTACCAGTCCTGCCCTCCAGCTCTCGGGGGTCGCAGTCCGGGCCTTCGCCTTGGTCCCCTCAGATTAGGGAGCGCACGGAGCGAGGCAAAGTAGTGTCAGGAGCCCGGCCTCTTGGCCTTGGTGAGGGACGTAAGTCCCGTGGGGGTGAGGACCCTAGGCCCGAGGGACCCAGCAGGAGCCGCCGCCGCAGGCACCCAGTACCTGGAGAACCCAGAGCCCCGTGCAGGCGAGGAGCGCGCTCAGCCCGGCTGGGGAGTCGCCGCCGGCGCCAACTTTTCCCATCGTGGGAGCAGAGAGGAGCGGAGAGGGGATCCCGGACCAGGGATGGCGGCGTGGGGCTCTCTGCTGGCTGGCTGTAGGGGTCAGTCGCTCAGAACCCCTACACTAGCCAAGTCGGGCAGCGGAGAGGATGGGCCGAGGCTTCGCGGGCAGGCGGCGACCGCCGGCGAGGAGCAAGGCGCCACCACGCGGTCTGGAGCTGGGGTCTCGCGACGCTATCCGGACGTGGCCGCCTGCGGGGCGCATGCGCAGAGCCGGAGCGGCAAGAGGTACCGCTTGGCGCCATGCTCCCCACAGTTATCTGGCATGGGTTGTGGACACACTGGGTGCACCGCCGCCGCCAAGACCCCCACCCACTAGCTGGCGCACCGCCGGCCGGCTGCTCTAACCCCGCGGACTTTACAGTCTCAAAGCTGGCACTACATCGTGAGGTGGAGGCTTCCTCCCCTCTGTTTGCGGGCATCTTGACCTGCCCTGGAGCACAGAGTGTGTTTCCTGGCCTGGGCAGAAAATTATGCTAATCACTGATCTTGTGTGTGCTGCGGATCCCGACTTCCGAAAGTGCTCCTCTCTCATTGTGCACCTCATCCTATTTAAAAGAACACTTTCCCACAGGCCACCTTCGCAGGTTTGTGGGTGTGTGTTTTGGCTTCTTCAAAATACTGCAAACTTCTTGAAAACAGAAAGACTAAACCGTGAGTTCCAGGAGAGAAAGCCCTGTGTTGGGTTTTGCTCACCTTTGCAGCCCTACTTAGAAATATGCGGAAGGCCAAGGATGACACAGATATCCCCCGCAGGTACCAGACAACATTGATCTTGTTTTCACTTTCAGGCGGAGCCCAGAGGTGGTGATATGTGCATTTTAGTGTCTCCGAATGAACCTAAATGAAGTTAGCCAACTTCAGCTCCAGTACTGGATATTCTGCCACTCGTTTGTACAGGATCCATATTCCAGCCACCTCTCAGCTAACTGAGCCTTAAAATGAAGGGGTTGTGTAGATGGCAAAGTCCCCTCCAGTATCTAAAGTTTTGAATTGTAGGATCATATCAGCCCAGAATCTCAACTGCTGTTTAAAGGTTCAGATGAAGATCTTTGGTGGGTGAATTTTAAAAATATGTTTTAAATTACTAAGTTTTTATTTAAAAGCCATTCTTTTTAAAAAATAGGGATGGGGGCTTCCCTAGTGGTGCAGTGGTTAAGAATCTGCCTGCCAATGCAGGAAACAGGGCTTCAAGCCCTGGTCCGGGAAGATCCCACATGCCGCGGAGCAACTAAGCCCGTGGGCCACAACTACTGAGCCTGAGCTCTAGAGCCTGCGTGCCATAACTACTGAAGCCCGCGTGCCTAGAGCCTGTGCTCCACAGCAAGAGAAGCCCTTGCACTGCAACGAAGAGTAGCCCCTGCTCGCTGAAACTAGAGAAAACCCACGCACAGCAACGAAGACCCAATGCGGCCAAAAAAAATAAATTAAAAAAAAAAATAGGGCTACGGATAGGGAGGGTGGGAGGGTGATGCAAGAGGGAGGGGATATGGGGATATATGTATACATATAGCTGATTCACTTTGTTATACAGCAGAAATTAACACAACATTGTAAAGCAATTATGCTCCAAAAGAGATGTTCAAAAAAAAAAATACAGCTAAAATGTCTTCAAATTTCTAAGTCCTCATAGACTTTGTAACATTGCTATTTGTACATAGGAATTAGAAAATAGATATCCATGACTAAATTAATGAATCTGAGGACAATTCATGCCTATTACAAAAATAATAATAATTCCTGTGTGTGTGTGTTTTCCATTACTATTTTCATGGTAACATCACTAAAAATTTGACCCCGTGTCTATGACAGGACTACCTTGAAGACAACATAAGAATAGATCCTCACTGATGTTTCCAGTAGAGTTCAAGAAAACTTCTCTTGCACAAACTCTCCCAAGGTGGGATTATAACAAAGTTCCCTGAGTCATAATTCTTAAGATCACTCCAAGGTAAGTAGGAATAGAAGGAGGGCAGCCTTCTCAGCCAATGAGGTTGAATGTGTTGATAGTTAATGGAGGGATGTCTAACATTAAAACAGCCTGGAATTACCTTCCAAATTTCCCTTTTTTGTCCCTTGACTAATGTCTCATCCTTGGAGCCTAGCTCTGTACCATTCCATAAAGATAACAACATCTGGTGGGATGTGGCCTCTAGATAGGAGAGAGGACAGTGGAGATTCTCCCTCACCCTAGATTACAAGTGTTCTTTATGAAATCCAGGCTAAGCCATTCCCTTCTCAGAAAGCTTTGCAGAATCATTTTCTTTTTTTAAAAAAATTAATTAATTTAATTAATTTATTTTTGGCTGCATTGGCTCTTCCTTGCTGCGTGCGTGCTTTCTCCAGTTGCGGCGAGAGGAGGCTGCACTTCGTTGCGGTGCGTTGGCTTCTCATTGCGGTGGCTTCTCTTGTTGCGGAGCATGGGCTCTAGGCACGCGGGCTTCCGTAGTTGTAGTTCGCGGGCTCCAGAGCGCAGGCCCAGTAGTTGTGGCACACGGGCTTCATTGCTCTGCGGCGTGCGGGAACCTCTCGGACCAGGGCGCTTGAACCCTTGTCCCCTGCATTGACAGGCGGATTCTTTTTTTTTTGCGGTATGCGGGCCTCTCACTGCTGTGGCCGCTCCCTGCTGTGGCCTCTCCCGTTGCGGAGCACAGGCTCCGGACGCGCAGGCCCAGCGGCCATGGTCTACGGGCCCAGCCGCTCCGCGGCATGTGGGATCCTCCCGGACCAGGGCACGAACCCGTGTCCCCTGCATCAGCAGGCGGACTCTCAACCACTGCGCCACCAGGGAAGTCCCAGAATCATTTTCTTAATGCCTTCTCTTCAAGTCCAGCTTACCTCCTTTCCAACCTGGGTAAGTATGCTGGAGTTCCTCCAAGAGAGGAAAAGCAGATTGAAGAGTAGAACCCAGATAGATCCCTAGTCAAACATAGGGCTGGGAAAAGCATATATAAAGGGGATAGGAGAGAAGAAATCAGAATATTTGAAGGCTATGAGCCAATACTTATTTGCCTTAATGTGTTTACATTTCAACTTAGGACTGTTACTGCCTTAAATTATTTTTCCAACCTGAAGTACTTGCTGCAGAAGCTTGGTGAAAATACGGCTGATTTTTCTCCCCATAAAGGTTACATTTCCTTTCTTCCTGAACTAACTTCCTCCCTAAGCTCCTTGGAATGGGGAAGTTTGAGATCCATTTGAGAGGAATTCACTAAGGCTTCATCATTTTTTTCATCTCCAATTTTAGTTTTCCATTTGAAGAAGGGTTTAATCAGAAGGATCTAGATTAAATTAGTTCCAAGGTTAGTTTGTTGTCTGCTTGGGTTTTGTGTGTGTGTGTGTGTGTGTGTGTGTGTGTGTGTGTGTGGTTACTACTATTACACTACCTTTTAATTCATAGATCTCTGCTCCCCTCTGCCCACTGTCAACAGGAAGTAGTTAAAAAACACCACAAATTCCCCAAATACACCTCATTTAACAAAACTACCAAAGAAATAGCTTAATCAGGTAGAGAAGTGAACTAATATAATCAAGTAGTTTCTAATCCACCCTTTCCTTAAGAGTTTTGAACAGATCCCATTGATGGGATGCTAGAAGGATGAGCTCTCCAGTGGGTGGGGGAGGGGGAGGGGAAGTTGATGTCAGCGGCCAGGCAGCGGGTATAGATAGGTGGTTCCTACAAGAAATCTGAAGACTCTAAACATGAAAAATATATCTCAACTCTTTCTCCTTATCATGTCTACCCTAGCAGCTTCCACACTACTGTCCCTGCTTCTCTGATATTCCCTCTCTATTTCTTCTGTATAAAATTCATTCGCAAAGTGGGTTTATACACCCAGCAGGACCAGACAATGACACAGTTGGCCGGGGGGGGGAGAAGATGGAAAATAATTTGTTTTTATATATCTTTAGTTTTTATATTCAAAAGCAAGCATGTCCATACTGTACTTTAAATACTCCCTTTGTGACCATAACAAGTTGAGTTTATCTTTTTACTGATGTTCCTCATATAATTATACTTTTGTTATTTCAATAATTCCGTTTTCTTTATAGTATTTTAATAGACATTTTTTAGAGCAGTTTTAAGTTTATCACAAAATTGAATGGAAGGTACAGAGATTTCCCATATAGCCCCTGCCCCTGCACAAGCTTGGCCCATTATCAACATCCCCCAGCAGAGTGGTACATTTGCTACAGTTGATGAACCTATATTGACACATCATAATCACCCAAAGTACATAATTTACATTACAGTTCATTCTTGGTGTTGTACATTCTGTGGGTTTGGACAAATGTATAATGATATGTATCCATCATTATGTCAATAGTATCGTACAGAGTAGTTTCACTACCCTAAAAATCCTCTGTGCTCAGCCTGTTTATCCCTCCCCACCCCCAACTTGATAGTATTTTTATTAGTCATTTTACCCTCAATGGGAATGTGACTCTGCTGCCACCTGACACAGTTGACCCTTGAAAAACATGGCTTTGAACAACATGGCTTTGAACTGTGCAGGTCCACTTATACAAGGATTTTTTCCAATAGTAAGTACTGCAGTACTACATGACCCACAGTTGGTTAAATCTGCCAATTTGGAAGTATGAATACAGAAGAACCACGTATGTGAAGGGCCGACGATAAGTTATAGGCAGATTTTCAACTGCAGGAAGTGTTGGCTCCCCTAACCACCATGTTGTTCAACGGTCAACTGTATATTAACATAAAGGTTCAATTCATTTGCCAATTATCAAGGATTATAATGTCTAATTACAAATTAGATGCTACTTTCTTTATTTGCTCATTTATTTGAAATCCTTTTTCATGTAATTACCTCCAAAAGTGCATACTTTTCATTACTTATTTTTGCTGATGGGTTAACGAACAAAGCAGTAATTTGAAAATTATAGCCATCTAACATCTACATTTAACAAAGACTCCACACTCTAAGGGATATTATTAACTTGACAGCAGTTAAAAACTACAGCACAAACGCTTCACTGAAAGATACATTATGATTTTAATAAATTTCTAAAATGAGATAAACGTATCTTTAAAAGTTCTTTCCTACTTTGAAGTTTTATAAATCACAATTAGAGAACAAGTTTAAATGAATTTATCTTTATATGAAGGTTATTGGGAAAATTTTAAGATTCTGGGATATTTTTAGGGAAACACATTTGGTGAACATCTGTTTTGTGCCAGGAGCATTCTGTCTTTATTTTATTTCATATTCTTAACAACTCTGATCTATGGCACTTTCACTCCCATTTGACAGATGAGATAACCAAGGCTTTGAGTGATTAAGTAATTTTCCTAAGCCAGGTGGAGGGGGGCATTCCAGGCAAAGGGACCAGCTTGTGTTGTGCGGAAGCTGAGGTCAAAGGCACACGGGGAGATGGAGGAAGTAAAGGAAGGCCTTGTGGCCGGAGCATGGGGATGTGGGAGAGTCCAATCTGCGGCCCAGGAGGCAGGCAGTGCAGCTCAGGAAGGGGTTAATGGCAAATGTTAAGGAGAGACTTCTTTGTATCTTCTTCACACTCACTGTAGTGTGAGGAATGGATTGGAGGGGTGCTTACAAGAGTCAAGGAGAAAGCATGTGGCTTTGTGAGAGACTTAGGAAAGAGTGATAGGCACCAGTTACCGACTGCAGGGTGATGCGGGTGATGAGGGAATGAAGATGAGGGAGTGATTTCCAAGCTTCAGACTTGCTCACCTGTGTGGAATGTAATATTCTTCCTTGGGACAAGGAGTACCAAGAGAAGAACCACTCACAGGATTTTGTGGGTTTGTTCTAAGACGTGGTGGGGTGCATTTGAAATATACAGAATAGGTTGTAGTGTGTAGGGGTATGGAGTTCAATTGGAAATATCTGGGCCAAAGGTCTAAGTTTAGGAGTAAAAGTGAAGACCATTAAATATTTACTGCAGTGTTTCCCAAGCTGTACCTTGGACCTTCTAAATTAGGGGCCCCCACAAATCCATCCTGTCACTCAGTGTTCTCAGACCTTCCTGTGCATTGGAGTCACCTGGGTGTAGCAGAGCAGACAAACACAGTGTGTGCCAGCAGAGCGCCTGGGATTGAATCCTGGCCCTGGAACTAGTGATGTACACTTGAGCAAATGATCAACCTATTTAGCTCTGTTAGTCTCCTCCTGTGTAAAATGGGAACAATAGTATCTACTGCACAATGTTTCTTAAAGATTAGATAAATTAATATACATAAAGCTCTAAAAATGATACCCGATACATCGTAAGAACTCAATACGTGTTAGTTATCATAATTTTCTGGGAAGCTTTCTAAAATGGGGATTCATGGATCCCAACCATTTGTCTGGGATTTAGTTCACACTGTATCTCAACTTACGTCCTTTCAGTCTGTGCCATATTTATACTATCCCTCATTAATTATTTATATCAAAGTAATACAGGCTCATGGTTAAATAAAAATTCAAGATGAGTTTATCATAAAAAGCAACAGCTTTTGATCTCACTGCTCCTCACCTGAAACCTCCCTTCCTAGAAATAAACAATTTTAGTCATTTTCCTGGTTTCAGTTTTCTGATGGTTGTTATAGCCATAGTTCTTAAGTATTAAATTCATGCCAGTGTACCATCATTTATCCCCTTGATATGTACATTGCCTTTGCTTTCTGTAGTTTTTGCATCTCTTCTTTTCACAATTCTTCTAGTTGTTATTCTATCTCAGCCTTGTATCCCAAAGGAGCACAGTGAAAGGAGAAGGAGGATCTTTCTGCCTTCCCTTCTCAAGTCCCAGGGCTCCATAGAATCAGTGGCCTTCCAGAGAGAGAGCATTGCCCTGAGGCCAAAGTCAGCCTTGAGTCCCTCACCAGCAGGGGGCCAAACCTGGGATTCCCCATGTGACTGCTTTTAGAGGGTTGTTTACTTATCTCATTGTAGGATGCAATTTCGAAAAGATTCCCAGTACTGTGCATTACAAAAAAGTAGCTTGGTGCTCATCTCAGGCAAAATTTGATGACCTTAAGCTACAGTAAGACTCTCTTTGGCAAAAACGTGTCTTTCCTCTTTGCCAGCATGCTGCCTGCCACTTTATTTACCTACATGAACATGCATAACTGCACCTGTTAAAATAAATGGGACAAAACATGAATGTCATTGCTTTAGCCTGCCACATTTGGGCTTTGTTCTTTGAAGCAATCATTCACAGAATGCAACATTTCACCTGTTTCCTTACAGCAATGAATGACAATTTAGTTTAAAGTGATGTTCCCATTCTTATTTGGAGTTACAAAGAAGGGACCTCTTAGGATATTTGAAGTGTTTCCTAGGAGGAATTTCTGCTCAGCTTGCAGAAGAAAACATTCAGGTGAATGCATAAGAGTATGAGTTAATTAGTAGGAAGGAGGCATCCAACAAGACATCTCTGCTTACCAAATACAGGTAAACGTAGGGAAACACTTTTCATTTGATTTCAAGAAAAACTTTTTGTTGAGTACAAAATTTATCTTACATTGTCCTGCTACAGAGTTAGCAAAAAGAGCATCCAAATTTAAAAGCATTATTTTGGGACAGAATAGAAATGGAAGGATAAGTTATTTGCTGTAAATTTTGCCTCTTCAGCTATGTGTTTATAAAACTGTTATTGTGACAAAGTCTCACCTCCCCTCTAATTTCAGAAGGGCTGTCATAAAAAAAAAAAATCTGTTCATTTTATGTCTAGGAGGAAGCCCATAGTAAGAAATAAAGATGCAGTCTTCCATTTGGATAGTGTTTTTAGCTTTTCAAAACACTTTGCTCTCCTATTTGAATCTCATGAGAACTCCATGAAAATGTGGGGCTGGTGTAAGTGTCTGTATTTTTCAAATGAGGAAACTGAGGCCAGAATGTGAATGATGGGTCCATATTGTCTTTCATAGGGGCTGCACCAATTTATATTAACATTCACAGCATGCAAGAGTTCCCTTTTCCCCACATCCTCACCAGCATTTGTTTTGGATCCTACAGCTTTACTAAATTTATTTATTCGTTCTAACAGTTTTTGGTGGAGCCTACAGGATTTTCTCAATATAAGATCATGTCATCAGCAAACAGAAACAGTTTTACTTCTATCTTTCTGATTTGGATGCTTTTCATTTCTTTTTCTTGCCTGATTGTTCTAAGACTTCCAGGACTATGCTGAATAGGAGTGGTAAGAGTGAGCATTCTTGTCTTGTTCTTGATCTTAGAGGAAAGCTTTCAACCTTTCTCCTTTCATTATGTGTATAATATTAGATGTGGGCTTGTCATATATGGCCTTACTATTTTGAGGTATGTTCCTTCAATACCAAATTTGTTGAGAGTTTTCATAATGAAGGATGTTGAATTTTGTCAAATGCTTTTTCTGTATCTATTGAGATGATCATATTTTTTTCTTTAATTCTATTAATAGGATGTATCATATTTATTGATTGTGTGTGTTGAGCCATCCTTGCATCCCAGGGATAAATCCCACTTGATAATCCTTTTAATGAGCTGCTGAATTCAGTTTGTTAGCATTTGTTGAGAATTCTTACATCTGTATTCATAAGGGATATCGGTCTATAGTTTTCCTGTAGCGTCATTATCTGGCTTTTGTATCAGGGTAATGTTCCCTCCTCTTCAATTTTTTTGGAAGAGTTTGAAAAGGATTAGTACTAATTCTTTTTAAAATTTTTGGTAGAATTCACCAGTGAAAACATCTGGCCCTGGGCTTTTCTTTGTTGGGAGATTTTTTTTATTACTGATTCAATATCCTTATTCAACTTTGGTCTTACTCATTGTTTTCAATTTCTTCATGATTCTGTCCTGGTAGGCTGTATGTTTCTAGAAATATTTCCATTTCTTCTAGGTTGTCCACTTTGTTGGTGTATAATTGTTCATAGTAATGTCTCATGATCCTTTATATTTCTGTGGTATCAGTTGTAATGTCTCTTATTTAAAATTTTATTTGGGGGTGGGTCCTTCTCTGTTTTTTCCTGGTTAGTCTAGCTGAAGATTTGTCAATTTTATTTATCTTTTCAAATAACCAACTCTTAGTTTTGTTAATCTTCTCTATTGTTTTATTATTCTCTATTTTACTTATTTCTGCTCTAATGTTTAATATTTATTTCCTCTGCTAACTTTGGGCTTTGTTTATTCTACTTTTTCTATTTTCTTCAGGTTTAAAGTTAGGTTGTTTATTTGAGATTTTTCTTTTTTCTTGATGTGTACATTTATTCATCAAATTTATCTTCATTCTTTCTTGTTAATATTAACTCATGATAACCTCAGTTTGGCTCAGAATAGTGAGAAGTAGTTCAGTCCCTGCTTGGTCATTTTATCTTCAGATGAATAAGTTGTTTGTTTTGTTTTTTTATCAAGAAGGCTCTGTACCTGGATAGCACCGATGGCAGCTGACAGTCATGAATTTAAAGCCCCAAGACAGGCTATCCCCTCAAGAGCTTCCTACATAGACTTAACTTGAGAATCAGAATCCTAAGACAGTTTAGGGGTGTGTTTGTACTGAATGAGGGCCATGAAATAAACCCAAAGGCAATGGCATTTTGTTATATTGTATTTCAGTCCTTGTCTCTAATAAAGTGTGAACTTGATTGCCCCTCTGAATGTCATTAACCTAAGGCGGTTCACATTTAAGTGAAGAGATAGCTGGCTGAGTGTGTTTGTGTGTACGCGCACGCACATGTGTGCGATTCTGAACAGCATTTAGTCTTTAATCAGAAAGTCCCTGTGCAACCTAACTTAAACGGCTTAACTGCTCTGAGTCACTAATCTTCTGCTTTGCCAAAATAAAGATACAGATGTATCTAAATACAGATCTGTAAAGGTGAATAACTCAGATTTCTGCACAAAATAAAAAAGTAACTTTAGAAACCTCATGAAAGATTAACTCATAGGTAATTTCAAAATCACTAGCCACTCCAAACTTTCTAACAACTTGAATCATTTCACCATCTATGCCAGTTTGGGTTCATGATTGTGATTTGAAGCACTGTAAAAATATGAAGTGATTTCTGAACAATCTGTGGTAAATGTATATGCACATGTATTTGTCCTGGAAGGCAGGAAGACTTTGCCTGTCTTTCTGGCCCCCCTCTGTATAATAAAGATCCAAGTCTGTTAAAGATAAAGGGTTTTACAGGAAAGTGGAGAGTGGCTTGAAGAAGAGTGCAGAGCTTTTCCAAAGGCAGGAAGCAGTGCCCCATGCTGGGGGAAGAGAGCGAGCTCTACATCCCTGGGCAGGTGAGGGTAGGGGGTGCTGAGACAGCACCTAGGCAGGCTCTAGAGAAGAACAGATGCGAGGGTCACCAGGATAACACCACCAGCACCAAGGACCTAGCCTCACCCCAGAGTCTCTCATACCACAAACGGAGTCAATAAAAAGAGCGCCCCCTACAGACATGGACAGTGAGGATGTCAGCAGTCAGCATGCAAGGAAAGAAGGGATTCTGCCTCCCTTTTCTGGACATTACCTGTGTCTCGAGATGCTAGAATAGTTCTATGGATAGAAGGGGCCCCATAATGACTGAAATTGATTTTCTATCTAGTCCAGCTGGATGATACATGGGGCTAAATTATGTTGGTTAAAATGAATGAAAGTTATATTTCTTACATTTCTGAGCTGACAGGCTACCATGCATAGCCATTATGAGTACTGTGTGTAATTTCTGCAGTCCCAATCTTTGATAATTAGCAATCCATGTGTGATAATTATTGTAACACTGGCATCATAACAGGTGTCTGCTGAAGGCCAGTGGATATCCACAATACCCATGTCTCATCCAAGCCTAGGCAATTATGGTATTCCAGAAATCAGGTATTAAATGCACATATTTTCTTTCACCTTTCCATTAAAGGACCAAAGACATGAATGATTTTTCAAATTTAGATTAAGTTTAGGTATGCATGACAGGACGCATTTCCCATAAGCCTTGCCAACACTTGAAATTTTTAGACTGTTTAATATTTACTGACATCTGCCAGTTGATTGAGGGCTACCACTTCTGGAAAGGATTTTTCTGGCCCTTAAAGTCTGAGTCTGGGCAAACAGGTAAAGGTTGTGTGAGGGAGGAGAAGGGAGATACCTTGATAGAGGAGTTGGAAGAATTATTTTCTCCTGAGGACTCCTGTCTCCAGGGGTGAGAGGGACAAGTGTCAATCAAATCCTCACTAAATACAGGCCCAGGACATAGTATTGATTCATTTCTCTGTGTTGAATGTGATGACTTTGACCTGTCCCAGGATGGGAGGTGTCAGCCTTTCATACTTGTCAGTCTTTACTGAAGGCTCAGGATTGCCTGTGATGTGCATCCCATTCTGGGTTAATGCTTATTTAATAAGCATTATTAAATTTTATTTCTCTATTATTATTTTATTTCTCTACTAAATTTGTGGACAGGATTTCTGGATTTGGAAAAGTTTTTATTTTTAGTTATATTTCTTTTAATTATATTTTCTTTTTCACATGCAATCAGTGATTGCCACTTGGAAAAGATGTGTTGGAAGTGGGTAAAGGTGTGTCCTCAGTCACATTTTTCTCTTTCAATATAAATAAAGCACTTTTATGAGCCAGAGGGAAGTATCAATGTGCTCCCTGGCATGCTATCTCCTACTCTTCCCTTGTCTGCATGTTGAGGAGGGGCTGCCTGTTAGACGTCCCTTACATTCCATAGAAGGTGGAGGGACTCTTCAAGGAGGATGATAACTGGAAAGAATAGAGGTCACAAACCAGGATGTCTTCAGGAACACATAAATGCATGTGCTTCTCAGCTCACTGTTGAGAAATGAGAGGCCTTGGGAAGCTCTTTGGACACAGGCTGTGTGGTAAATGTATGAGGCTTGCTGGCCTCCTCCTACCTGAGTTGCACATGGCTTCCATCTTAATAGGGTTTCCAAGCTGCGTTCGAGTCATTTCCAATTCCTTGGGAGAAGAAGGACTGTCTTACCTGCTTTTCAAGGCCCAGTCTTCTAGCTCTTTCTTGGATCCATTCATTTCCTATTTAATTAACTATTTGTTACTTGAAAGCAAGACAGCATAATGTGTGTTCTTAAATTGCTGCTGGAATTTATACCCAGATCTGGTGACCTCAAAATGGGAACTCTGTGTTCTCACATGGAAATGATATTAATGATAATAATTCTTCAGAAAATATTTGCAGTAGGCACATTTTTTAAAGAATTAAATGTATGTGGGAGTAACATTTACCTCTTCATATTAGTTGATTTATATCTCTTTTAGCTGTCTAATATTATTTTATTTAATAGACAATACATCTTAATGATTTAGGAGCTTTCTTTTCTTTCCTTCCTTATTTTCTGATTACCAGTCAACAGATTTCTCAAGTGTCCTAGGACCAGAAGTCCCCCTTTTCCTTAGGTCTTCTAGAAAAGTGAAATGATCCACAAGAGGCCAAGAAGAGGAATGCATTGACACAGAAGGAGCTGGGTCTGCAACTCCAGAAAGTTTCACAATGTGCAGAGATTCCATAGAGGGGACCCATAACAGTGCTCTTCTCTGTTTTAGAAAATCCTTTTACTCTGGGAATTTAAAGTCCGGATCCCAGCTCACTGACAAACATCTGCTGTTCATTGATAGCACCATCTGGTATTTCAGCTCCTCGCTCTGTTGTAGAAGCTTCGTGTAGCTGCCTCCCCAAATTAATTATTCTATAACAACTTGTTTTCTGGAAGCACAGGCCAAATAGGGTAGTTTTGCTGAAAGCTACTAATTCGATGCTTTGCCCCTTGTTTGAATGGGCATTCCTACGCCTTCCTCTCGTCATGGTCTGAAGTGTTTCAAGCCATTATATTTGGGGTTATGTGGCATGGAGGGAAATGCACACTAATGCCCTGAGCAAGTGGCTTGGGAAAAAATGTGTTTACCTGCATTTCACAAGCTCATGGACACGCATAGCCTAATTTAAATAATTTATTGAGAGGGATGATTATGATAATACAGGCTGAGCTGTATCTGTCCTAGGAGCTTTAAAAGTACTTCCTAGAGTAGCGATTACTCTTAATATAGCTATACCCTGCTCCCCACTCAATTAGCAGCTTCTTCAATGATTGATCTCACCGTTCAGCTTGCAGCAGTGCCACGAAGTTCCATGCTGTGAGAGCAGCTGAGTGATGCAGTGAAATGAGCACTAACGAACCAAGTGAGGTTCAGTAAGTCACTTGGCCACTCTGGGTCTCAGTGTTCTCATTGGTACATAAATTACCTGACCTATCACACTACAGGTTGTTGTGAAGCTCAAATGAGAAGAGTACCAGTGAGCAATATGCACATATTACAAATTTCATCCATTTATCTCTTTTTTACAGATTCCAGTGAAATCAGGTACCTGTTGCTGCAACTCTGGAGCAAGACGCTTAATCTGTAAGTCTGTGGTTTAGGGACAAATTGTCTCATCCCACACCAAGCTCTCTCTTCAGAATACCGTATACTTGTTTTTAGCATTAGGCTGCATGGTGGCAGTGTGATTTGGCACAGTGGTTCTTCACCTTGGTAACATGTTAGAATTACTTAAGATTCTTTTTTTAATTGAAGTATAGTTAACTTACAATGTTGTGTCAGTTTCTGGTGTATAGCAAAGTGATTCAGTTATGTAAAAAAAATATATATATATATTCTTTTTCATATTATTTTCCATTATAGTTTATTAAAAGATATTGAATATAGTTTCCTATGCTATATAGTAGGACCTTGTTGTTTATCTATTTTATATATAGTAGTTAGTATCTGTTAATCTCAAACTCCTAATTTATCCTCCTGTCTGTGGGTCTGTTTCTGTTCTGTAAATAAGTTCATTTGTATCATATTTTAGATTCTATATATGAATGATATCATATGATATTTGTCTTTATCTGACTTACTTCGCTTAGTATGATAATCTCTAAGTCCGTTCATGTTTCTGCAAATGACATTATTTCATTCTTTTTTGTGGCTGAGTAGTATTCCATTGTGTATATATAGCACATCTTCTTTATCCATTCATTTGCTGATGGACATTTATCACCTAGGATTCTTTAAATATGCCAATACCCAGGCCTTAAATAAACAGAATCTCTGATGGCATGGCCCAGGCATCTGTATTTTTTAAAGTACATCAGTTGATTCAAATACACAGAGAAGAATGAGAACCGCTCATTCAGAGGAAAGAGCAGCATCCAGACACCCTTGGCTCCACCATACTGCTGACTATGTGACCTCAGGCTGAGGTCTCTGAACCTCAGTTTATAACGTGTAAAATGGGGAAGGGAGAACTGACAACTTTCCAAGTTTTTATGAGGATACAGGGTCACTTATGTAAATTGCCCAGCCCAGTAGAAGCTCAGTAGTTGTTCACTTTTATTATTTATATACTGACCTTTATTGTATACTCTTTTTCTCAGTATGATTGTGAGGGTCCACATCTGAAATATAAACTTTTTGAGGATGGAGGCTGTGGTTTACTTTTCCTCTAAATCCCTTACAGCTCCTAGCACAGTACTGAACGTAGAGTAAAGAGGTATATATCAACTATCAATATAATAACTATTTTGATTAATTTATTGACAGGAAACTCAAAGTCATCTTCAGCTCTGTTAAGGATATTTTAAAACATCAGAATTACATTCTAGTAATTCACCACAGCTTTTGATAAAATCCAAAGGGCATTTGATCATCTCTGTCTAAGCCACAAAACCTTTTCTGTAATCAAACTACGAGCCCATCAGCTTAGATATTACATTTAAAGGACAGTCATGTTTGTCCCAAGGCATTTCATTTGATACAAGGCACAGGAAGGAAGCTTTATCAGTTTAGAAGGCAGGACCTGGCTTTCATTTCTGAAAGAACTAATATAGGAATCGTGTTCTGGAAACGGGTGCAATTGGAAGTCAGTCAGTATAGCCAGGTGCTTGGGTGCACGAACCTGGGAATTGATTGGACTCCTGAAGGTGGGATGGACAGAGACTCTGGGAACAAGGTGGGGAACCAGAGGGTATTCATTACTGTGTCAAAGCAGTAAGGAACTATTTACATCCTTTCTGGCTTAAGCCCAGATTGGTCTTAGAGGTAGAACAGAGGGATCTGTGGGGTCAGCTGTAGTGAGGGGAGAGACACAGCAAGGAAGGTCAGGCAGAGGTCATTCTCTCTCAGCTGGACGTGCTACATCACCACACGAGCATCCCTGCTATTCTCTACACTATGTTGGGCAGCAGGCGTGAATTAGAGCAGACCAGCAGCCTGCAGACATGTTCTGAGTGGCTAGTGTATTTAGTTCACACAGTGTTTTGAAACATAGCACAACTAGCAACGTGTTACTCTAGATCTTAACAGAATTCAGCAACTTCATCACCTTCTGTGCCATCTGCCTGCCCCTGTATGATTTTTAGTTTGCAAACTCAAGTTAAAGCCTGTTGATAGCCACAGAAAATGGCTGTTGTTTCTGTCAAGTGTTGTCGATAAAATTTTATTGCTCTTCATTTTACTGCACATTCCAAGTTTCATTCCGGTGTTCTTTAAGATTCCCCCGCCCCCCGCCCCACCCCCCCGCAAAGGTAATGGTAACTCAGACCCCTGAGAGAATAGAGATATGGTTCTTATCCTGAGTCATTATTTACAGGGCCCCCATAGAGCTTTGGAGTATGTGCCATAGGTGTGCCTGGGATTTGGAGATGCAGGGTATTGTACAGAAACATATGGTTGTAAGAAGTCAGCAGCAAACTGGAGGTCAAGGAAGACTAAGGCCCCAGAGTCATGGCTTACAGTAAATCAAGTCAAAACTCAAGTCATCTGAGCACCAACATGTGGACCAGAATGGGAGGCAAGGTCTGCCTCTGTCAGAAATCTCCAGCGTACCATTCTCTCTAGGAGGGTTGACCATGGGCATGAGACAGTATATGTGACAATTTTGTTATGTGTTTTACCTGGAAAAGAAGAGCTGTCACCAGCTCAAATTTCTATATTTCTAGTTTTAAAAAGTTGCCACCCTTTCCATTTTCTCTCAGGTCTCAGAAAAATCACCTTTGTTGGAGTAATTAGTCAAATAACTAGGCCTGATATGGGAAAAAAATATGGAGGGTCATTTTTTCTTTTAAACATCTTTATTGGAGTATAATTGCTTTACAACAGTGTGTTAATTTCTGCTTTATAACAAAGTGAATCAGCTATACATACATATGTATCCCCATATCTCCTCCCTCTTGTGTCTTCCTCCCTCCCTCCCTATCCCACCCCTGGAGGGTCATTTTGAAAGAGATGACTCTCTGGGCTGATGTCTTTCTACTTATTGGATTTCCATTAATACATTATTACCCTGTAACTATTTTCATAATGGGTTTTTTAAATTTTGATTTTTACTCATGGCTTTTATAGCATGAAATCCATGATTGTAACATCGCAGTTTTGTCCTTTTTGCATTTCTTTCCCAATTTTTTTCCCAACTGTACCATATATTGCATTATGTCTGTAACATAATACAGTTGTGACTCTTTGCCATATAATCTGTCATAAAATTTTTCTCTTAGAAAAATACTGTTTTTATATTCATGAAGACAATATTATTCTATGGCAAAGTTATCTTTCATTAACATTAAAATGATAGCATAATATGCATATACATTTGCATAATATTCATTTACACTAACATAACATTCAATTACATTTACCTAAGATAAATTACCTAAAACAGGTTAAATACAATAATGTACATTTCAGTTGTTTTCAATTGTTTGGTTTTTTAAAAAGTCTTCTTACTTCTTTATAATTACAGCTGGGATTTGGGGAGGCAGGGTGTTGTACAGAAACATACAGATATAGATATAGATAAAAATATAGATATAATTAGTATCTGCAGAGAATTGGTTCCAGGACCCCCAGAGCTACCAAAGTCTGTGGATATTATGGCATAGCACAGTCAGCCTTCCATATCCAGGGATAAGGAACCAGTGGATATAGGGGGCAGCTGACTGTATTTCCTTAGGATAAATCTCGTAAGTTGGATTACTGAATCGATGATTCTGAATATAAAACAAGACTTGTTAAGTTTATAAAGAATTTCCCTATAAGTTTCCGATTTTAATACTCAAACTTTCCAGTAAAGTGGGCAAAGCACAAATTATTTCACCCATTTTACAGGCAGAAAAACTGAGCCAAAGAGAGATTAAATGACTTGCCCAAGCCAGATGAGCCATAGTGCAGAATAAGACCTAAAATAAAAGTCTTCTAGTTCTTGGCTTTTCCTTCTAAACAAGAGACATTAAGGAGACTTTCTGTTTCGCTTTATTTTTTTAATTGTCATTATCATTTCCCTAATTTATAATTTTTCTTTCTTTTGTTATATTTTGGAGGAAGGGTAGCAAGGGAGTTTAGTGAAGTTCAGTAATAATAAAATTCAAGACAAAATAATGAGGAAGTTTACAATAATAACTAATTACAATAACAGAGCCCTGTAAGATACCAGGCACAGCGCTAAGTGATTTATATCAATGGTGTGTGCTGGGGCCGGCAAGCTGATTGTACGGACATCTTCCCAGCTTGAAATGGCCAGGGCGGGGCATTTACACCATGGAGATCAGCACGTGCTGACCTCTCTACCTCAACCTGAAGAGCTGCTTGCCAAACACTTACTGGCACGCCCCATGAAATGAATTATTTCATTTCATAGCTCCAAACAAGCTGATTTTACAATGATAATCCTCATTCTCAGGTGAAAGACTAAGGCCAGCGAGGGTAAATGATTTCCTGGTATTAAACACCTATGAAGTAGCAGATTTGGAATCTACACCAGGCAGTCTGATTCCAAAAATTAACATTTATCCACCAAATATCACTGTTTCCTATTCATCCAAACCAATGCAGATAGTTCGACAGCATTCTGAGATGACTGGGGGCAGATTCTAGGTTATGGATTTTGCTTTTGCTTTATTTTTCCAAACTCAAGTGGATGATAAGGCTCAACTTTGAAATATTCTTGCTGTCTCTACCAGTCCCACTGCAACCCTTTGAGGCAAGTTGATGGTAAAAACAAAAAACAAAAAGAGGCTCCCCTTTTCATGAATGAATTGTTCCAAGGGCATAAGTATGTAGCCCAAGGTGACTAAATGAGTCCACAGCCCATACAGCCCACACTCAGTCCATTGGGCCCCACTGATTCCCATGAGTGAGCTGAAAGCCTTGGGCTTGTGACTCAGGTAAACAATGGAGATGGATGCTCAGCCTGTTTCTGCAGTGAAATGCCATGTAACTTGACTGTTGTATCTGATATTGCACAACCATAATTTCCTTTATGTACGTCATTCCTCATCCCCTTAAAGGTAGTACCCGTATTTGTTACTATTATTGTTCTCCATGCATGCCATCGATGCCAGAGCTAGTTATTCAAGGGATTTTCTTTGCATAATTATTCTATTCTGCTCTTATTCTAGATGATTTACATAAAATTGACTTATTACTTTTTCAGATGTAGAGAAATCAAGATATAAGCCAATGATGAATAATAGCAACTAATAAGAGGAAGCTGTTTCAGGCAATTATTTACAGTGTAGAAACAAATATGTTTGGTGTGCCGACCGCAGGCAAAAAAGAAAAAGAACCCAGCATTTCTGGGGGCTTAGAAACTACTTATCAATCATATGAGATGCGTAGTTGGTCTTTGTGTTTCTTAGAAAACTGGGACTTCGGAAAAGAGTTTACTAACTACAAATGAGCATTCCCATTGAAATAACTTCCATCTAATGTATGTAACTAAAATTACTCAATATCTGTAAAATATTTTACAGCTTTCAAAAGGTTATGGATATAATCCTTGCAATACAACTTTAGACAGATGGTGTTAATACTCAAAAGTCATACAGCTTTCCAGTGGCAGGAGAACTCAGGCTTTCTTTCCTGAGGTCCAGTTCATTTTTCATTCTACCAGTACCACATTGTATCTCTGGATACAGGAAGCACATTTAAGGTGCATAAAATAGACATTCGGGTGCCAAATCAATGATCTTTAAGAGATGGGCATGCTTATGATTGAATTTTTTTCTTATTTACCTTCCAATTACTGGCTTCAAGGGACAACTGTCACTGAAATATTCTCAGATGTATGATTTGGGATGAAACAGAGCTAACCCCTACCCAATATCTCCTAAATTTCTCTGACAAATTCTCAGCAGTCTCTTACTAAATATTTCTGGAGGTAAACTGTTTAATTAGATCTTTGGGAAAGTGTCTAAGACACTTTTTCTTAATGTGAGTCAATATTGGTCTTTGACCTCAATTTAGGACTGTCTTCTCCATTTGCACAAAGATCTACTTGTATATAGCAGAAAGAATGATAGATCAGGTGATTTTAATGTTTACTCCAGACCAAAAAGTTCTGCCTGAAGACTCTTCAGATTTTGGAATTCTTTATCTAATCCCTGCTATAGACTTTTTTTCCTAAGTATCAATATATCTAAATGCTTTTTCCTAAAGAGTCCAAATGATAATTGTATGATATGGGGTCCGGGTTCCTCACTAATCCAGACATCTTTAGTTTGTCACTTAACTGGTCAATAAAATGAAGAACTTTAAAATTCTTCATGATGTGCCAAACCACAGCTCCATCCAGTATATCTGCTCTTACTGGGGAAAGCAGTCATGCAAGTTTCAGTGTTAAGAGAACAGAGATTTATTTTAGGTAGATATTTTTGGGGGGATGATTGCTGAGAACATCATGTTTCACCTTGTTTAATGGTCATCGTGATTTACTGGAGAGAGAATAGAAAATTGGTCAAGCATATGGAATAAGTGTGAAATAAGCGATTGAGAGCTCTGCTCTTTGGCAAACAAAATTGGGCAGTATCCGTAAATAAAGGAATCACTGTACTTTAAAAAGTAAAACGTTTCAAGGTTAGTATAAGCAAAAGAAATGAATTTAATACGTGTAGAAAAAAATCTGTACAGGTCATCAGGATACTATGGAAAAACACATAATATAGGAGGAAAATGAATTTCTACACTGGGGGCACCAAAAGAGTGGTCCAAACTAAGTAGTCTTAGATTTTGATTTATAATCAGCTGAACTGCTTTTTTCTCCATGACTCTCAGAGACTCCCTACCTCCAAAAATAATAGTATAGTGATCAAAACCATGTGAATACATAGCAGCAGTAAGTATGAGCTGATAAAGTCCAAATCCCAGTTTGCTTCCTTGGAGAAATGTGTTGGGAGAGTTTGGGAAGGATTCCTGCAGTAGAAAAAGGAAGTAGTAACATGGGGGTAGATTTTGGTTTGAGATAAAATTGTTTCTCTGAGCCTCGTTAGGGAACTTCTTGAACATTGCAGATTTGTTGGATCTTTCATAGATTTTCCACATGTTCAGTGTAGATAAAAACCAAATGTCTGGGCTCCACGTAGCCTCCCATGTCGTCTGATTCCACTGTTGTCTGGAGAAACTCCCCAGATGGAGAGGCCTTTTAAATTTGAAGGTCCATAAAGGGGGTGACCAGGAGGAACAATTTCGTTATCACTGCTAATTTTAGGAACACTTGTGCTTGGAATTCTTTACCGAGAAGAGGCACCTAAATACTTAGAGTGATTATGTTAGGATAATCCAATGGAGGTATTTTTAAAATACAGAAAAGGAAAAGTAAAGCAGAAAAACATTACTTAGTTATTCCTCATTCCAAAGATAAAACTTACAGATTTTGATGTCAACCCTTCCCGTTTTTTCATATCTGCATGTGTTTTCATTTAGCTGTATTGTGCAAAGTGGGGTATAGTCTGCATCTACTATTTTGTAACTTGCTTCTCACTTAATACATTATGAACATTTTTCATACCATTAAGTATTCCTTTAAAATTTGACTGTGTGTGGCTGCATTGTCTGCAATTTGTTTAGTCAGTGTCCTGTTATTAGAATTTATGTTGTTTCCTATTGTTCACATTATACTTGTTCGTAAATATTTGTGTGCCTATGACTAATTTTTTAGGATAAATCCCTATGTGAAGAAATATTGGATAAAATAGAATGAACATTTTTAGCTTTCAATACTTACTGCCAAAGGGCTATTTCCATGGTCTATTGCCAAGACTGAGTATTAACATTTTTTTAAAATGGAAATTTGGGGCTTCCTGGTGGCACAGTGGTTGAGAGTCCGCCTGTCCCTGCAGGGGACACGGGTTCGTGCCCCGGTCCGGGAGGATCCCACATGCCACGGAGCGGCTGGGCCCGTGAGCCATGACTGCTGAGCCTGCGCCTCCGGAGCCTGTGCTCCGCAATGGGAGAGGCCACAACAGTGAGAGGCCTGCGTACTGCAAAAAAAAAAAAAAAAAAGGAAATTTGATAGGTCAAACACAACGTTTCATATGGTTTTTCTCTGATTAATAGTGAGGATGATTATACAGTTTGTCCATCTGGACATTTCCTAAGCTCATTCATGCTCCATAGAATAATAATAATGTGTCACTGGACTAGAGCAGCCAGACATTGCTGACTCCAGTGTTTCTCCTGAGTCAGTAGTGAAGCTGGTGGCTAAAGCTTGGACCGAAAACAAAAAGTCAACCACAGCTCTGATAGTGGCTTGCTACAGCATTTGGGCAAGTTAATTCTCTCCTGTACCCTATTTTCCCCATTTGAAATATAATAACCTCAACGTGTATTCTACATAATCTTACATTTGGGATAGGATGACCCTATCCTAACCTAAATCCTATATTCTACGTCTTCAGGATGAATTTAGAATAAATGAGTGTGTGATCCAGATCTCCTTAAGCCTCAGCTGCTTTCACATTCTCATCATGTTTTGGGTTTTTTGGGTGGCATCTGGGCATTTTTATTTGTCCTCTCATGGTCCTCAAAGCTTCCAAAGTAAGAAGAAGTTTGCAATTCTAGAAAATATAATAAATGCTGAAAAGTTACTGAGCATTTTATACATGCCAAGCATTGAACTAAGGACTTCAAATAACACACCAGGTTCTACAACCTCTTAAGATAATTATTTTTTCAGATGAAGAAATTGAGGCTAAAATAGTTTTTCATAACCTGCCCATAATTCCTGTGGTTAGTAAATAACAGAATTAGGCCTAAAACCTTGGTTTCCTGACACCAACCAATACTTGCTGTGAGTATCTTGGGATCAAAGCCTGACTTAAAAGGAAAGCACTATAACTTCCCAAATACTCACAATAAATATCTAATGCCAGGTTAAATTCCTTCTGGCACCTAGGATTTCCCTAGGCCATCTTTTCTCACTGTCGAGTTGATGTGAACTTAAGAAATGCAAATAACATTTGATATTAGATTAAATTAATATAGTTAGCAGAGTTTATCAATGACAGAAAAACAAAAGCAAGCTCTCTGCAAAATGCATCATAATATCAAATTTGATAGAAAATTCATTATTTCCATTGAAAGTTTGAAACTATGGAGTGCCTTAAAGATATTTTTCAAACTTCTTATCCATGAATATGCAAACTGAGACAGCGATGGGGAAGTTAGTAGAAACCAAACCTGGGATTAGAATCTAGGTCTTTTGGTTCCTAATCCAGTGCTTTTTCTGCTAAAACATTGTGTAACTTGTGACAAATGATGAATATTCTTGGTTACAGAATATAAGTACACAAGCACAAGGAGACATATCACAGAGGTGTTTCACTTAGAGATTATAGTAGCATCAAGCTGAAAATAACCAAAATTTCAATCAGTAGAACATTTGATAAACAAGAGTACATAAAAACCATGAATCTTACCCAGCCCTTCAAAATCATAACAGAGAGCTCTGTTTATTGTCCTAGATAGAGGAGCATGATGTACTATTTGACAGAAAAAAAAAAAGGCGTATACAAAGTAGCATGTATAACATGGCCTGCTGTTAATACATATGAAGTTGCACACTTACATCTGTAGATAATGTGGCTTTTGCTAGATGATGGGATTATGATGATTTTTCTTACTTTTGTCTATGTCCTTGGTTCAATATTATTTCAATTGCTTCTAAGAATTTGTTATATGAAACAAAATGCTTTAAAACAAGAAAGCAGTTCTTATTCTGTGTACCTTTTAAAATGACCTAAACCAGTGCTTCTCAAGCTTTAATCACCTGGAAACCTTGATAAAATGCAGGTTCTGATTCTACTACCTGTCCATGGTCTGGGGTGGAGCCAGAGTCTGCGTTTTAAACAAGCTCCCATGAGATACCGATGCTGCTGAAGAGAAGAACAACACTTTGCATTACAAGGATCTAACCGTTTTTGTTAATTACCCCAGCAGGTCTTTTCATCATTCATTCCATATGTAGTTTCTGGCACTCCTGGCCTGGAATTGTTTTCCCTTGTTTGTTAGTGCTGTAGTGATTTCTAGGTAAATAGAACCCTGGAGCTTTCTAATTTTTCTTGGAGTTAATAAACATAAACACTGGGGGACACTATTTTAAATTGCTTGCACACGCATTATAAAACTAGAGATAGCACTCAATATTGCTTCTCCATTCAGATAATTTTTATCTTGACATCGTCAACTGAGGATATTCTCTGATTTAACGGCATTGATTGTTTAAATGTATGAACAATTGGGGAGCAATTATGATTAAAAAAAGAAAACAGCAATTGACAGGCTGCTCAGAAAGTTAAATTAGGTCATAATATGAATGCTAATTCTCAACACACTTCTTAATGTATTTTCGTGAAGAAAATTAAAGCATTTTAAGAATGATTGGGTATGAGAATGGCCTAAGATTTCTGTTATGAAAGCAAGGTGTCAAAACCCTGTACTTCGGAAGAAAATTGGATGAAATAATATCCGTTAGAAATAATAATGTAATCAACAGTTACATAAAACATGGCCGATGCTATTACTATGTTTAGCATTCATTGAGTCTTACTAGGTAGTACCAGGCTGATCAAATTGATTTATGTGCATTATTTTATTTGATGTCTTATTAAAAGTTTGTAAAAGTTCAGTAACATGTCCAAAGTAACATATCTAATAGGTGGTAGTCAATATTTCGATTCATATCTGTGTGACCCCAAACTCAAGATCTTTATCACTGTGTATATGCTTTGAGACTCACTCAAGGAATTGAGCGTCTGCCTGATGTGTACCAGGCATTGTTCTAGGTAACAGGGAACATTTAGGGAATGAATGAAACAAAACCCATACGTTCATGGAGCTTACATTCTAGAGAAGATAAAGAAATAAATATACTTATAGATTTGTATGAGATCTTAGTCATTTATCTGTATAATCCTGAGTGAGAAATAGAAAAGTTGCTTCCCTCTTTTGGCCTTCATTTCTTCAAATAATAGAATTTGGATTTTGCACTCTTAAGTTTGCTTTAAGCTCTCAAATCTCTATGTCCATGAAATTTCAAACCATTGTGTTTATCTTTACATTTCCTGCTTCAAGCTATCAATAGGACACCTTACCAACGCTTCCTGATTTCACATTTTAAGGTGTTTCCTTTTCCAGTCGTTATTGTTATTGATATTATTATTACCATTATTAATGACTATGAATGCCAGGTCAGGCTGCTATGAAATGACTTGGTGGCTTTCCACTGCAGTGTTTATGTCACCTGCACTCCGCCAAGCCACCTCCTCCTACTTGAGCCAGACTGCTGATCTTGCTTGTGGGCTCTCTGCCATTGTAACGGATGGGGCCAGTACACTGGACTGAGGACCTCGTGTATGAGACTCAAATGCACTCATTGGAAATTATTGTGGAATGCTCTTCAGTCGTTGCCATGAAATGAAACAGTGTTCCCACCTGGGTTCCAAAAGACTCTGAGTCTTAACTCAATCTTCTCTCCTTTAGGAGTTTCACACCTAAATATTTCCTGCCCCTTCTAGAAAAACACTAGGCAATACTAGAACCAGCACAAAAGGAATCTGGGTATGGATTTGCTCTCTAGTACTTCTGCAGAAAATAGGTGTCAGTAGGCAGTTCAGGCTTCGCTAGTGTTTCTCTCAATCATCAATTCACTTACTCTGATAATAACATATATGATTGCCTAGCGTGTGTTAGGTACCCTGGGATCATACAAACTATGATTAAAATAAGGCCTTCCCTTCCAAGAGCCTTATATTTTAAACATGATTTTTTAGACATGCAGAATTGTAGGACTAGAGTAGTGTTGGATATTTTAGATAATTTTTGGTATGAAAAAGTAATACGAAGTATCTGAATCTTTCAGACACTGATGTGTAGAAAAGAATGGGGATGAAGTCCTGCAATATTTGTAGTTGGTGGCCAACAAATTTTGAAGTATATAAACATGATTGGCTTTTAGGGAAAAGACATAATGATCACTTCCATAGGTGGAGTAATGATTGGTGTGGGGGGGTATTACTCCTTTGAACTTGGAAAAACTTGTCAGACCCTGAAATTTCAGAAAAAGCAGTAAGTGAAGAAGAGAATGTTATATATGTGGTCTTCTGTGTAGAGTAAGAATAACTTGAGTCATCTGCTGTGGAATTATACACATATTCAAATAGGGACAGCCTACCAATGTCAAGTTTGATTGAATTCTGTGCATACTATTGTCCCTTTTGAGCAAACAATCTCCCTCAGTTTCAAATATATAACTAACAGAGGCAAGATAAGCTCTTGTCTTGCCAAGGAATACTCCAAGAACTTACAAATTGGTCCCAAACCCTTCATACTTCCTTGGGAGTGAAATAGAAATTGACTAGGGTGATCAAAGTCCCTGTTGTCTGCCATCCCCATCAATTTGCAATACCCCTTTCTTTCAAAAAAGAAATCTCATTTCTTACCCATATTCTTATTCTTATTCAGGCATAAGAATAATGAAGTGTGTTATCACTCTACTTTTAACCAAAAGAGACCTTCTTTGTAGGCACCCACTCAGTTTCAAAGATCCTAAAGCAAAAAAAGTACCCCAACCCATCTGCTGTGTGATAAAGAATTTGTCTGGTCTTTGACGCAGGTTCCTTGCGTGGAACTTCTAAAATCCTTGGACTTCCCCCAAGTGACAGGAGTGTCTTTGTTATGCATGAGCCCTCTGGATCACATCTGAGTTTATATTAATGATATTAGATGATACAAATGGGGATGGTCACCAGAAAAACCAACCGTGTGATTACAAGGTTGGCTCTTTGGGCCAGCCCAACTCCCGAGAAGTGGAGTGGGGGGCTGGAGATAGAGTTCAATCATGTAGCCAACGTTCAATCAATCATGCCTATGTAATGAAACTCCAGTTAAAAGCTATGGACATGAAATCAGACGATCTTCTTGGTTGTTGAACACATCAATGTCAATGTGCCTGGAGGGAGATGGGCCATGATTCCATGGGGAGAGGGCATCGTAGCTGTGCGTTTGGGACTCTCCTAAACCATGTGTCTCTTCATTTGGCTGGTCCTGATCTGTATCCTTTATAACAAAACTGTAACCATAAGCAAAGCACTTGTCTGCATTCTGTGAGTGATTCTAGCAAATTGTTGAGCCTGAGGGGTTGTGGGAACCCCTGAATTTGCAGCCAGTTGATCAGAAGTGTGGGATCCCTGAAGTGCAGCTGGCTTCTGAAATGAGGACAGCCTTATGGAGGACTGAGCCCTTAACTTATGGGTTCTACACTGATTCCAGACGATTAGCACCAGAATCAAATTTCAGTACACCAGTGTGTTGGAATATAATCCAAGGAAGAGGTTTGACCAAAGGAAGCAGTGTTTTCATGCCTGGTCACTATAGTTAAATTCTCCTGCCAATATGGATATTTTCAGAAAATCTGAAGCTTATTACCATAATCTTTGCCCTTTTAAAAAAATTTTGCTTTAAAAAGAGGGTCAACATATACAAAATTAAAGTTCAAATGAATGTTTAAATGGACTTCCATTTCAGCCACAGAAAGACACAATATGTATTTAACAGGCCATGGATAAAGCTATGTGGCCACAAACTGGAAAATGGCTGAAGACAACAGATTGCACCACGGTTTTTCAGGTTTGAGTGTGGCAGCCCCTCCCTGGAGTGGGAGTTCTCACTTTCCTCCACCAGAGCTAGACACAGTTTCACAAGGGAGCAGTGACAACAAAACATGACTTCTTAAGAGTAGTAAGAGCACAGACTGCGGGATTTTGCAGAACTGGGTGTGACTCCCAACTACGGAAATAATTAGGTGTGTGACTGTAGCCCTTTTACTTAACAGTGTGAGCCTCAGTTTCCTCACCTGTAAAACGTAGATAATAATTCCTCTCTTCTTATGTGATGGTGAGGATTAAGTGAGATGAATAAATGAATAAAAGGTAACAAACTGTGCCTGAAAATAAAAATAGCTTCATAAATAGTATATTTAGGGCCACTCTGCAACTTGAGACTGCAGCTCTTTGTTATCTTATCTCTCAGTCTATCTTCTTTTCATCCTTTCTGGGTTTTGCCCCAAAGAAGAATTTAATATTTCTCTGCTGAAACTTCAAGTCATTTATAGAATATTGAAAAAAAAAGCATGCATTTACATTGGACTCTAAATGTCACTACCTTCTTGTTCATCTGGGCCTTTTTTGACAGTTCAGTTGAGTTGGGTAAGTTTACATGGGCAGTATTTTCAACATTTATGTTTCAACATAGTGGCGTGTGTGTGTGTGTTTCCTTCAAGCAATTGGTATTAAAATACTTTCCTTTTGTAGACAAGCAGGACCGTGTTTCTACAGTTCATGATTTCTCTGATTTGTGTATTCTTTTGTTCCTTATCTTAAAAAATGCTTCAGGCCCTCTCTTTAATCTCTTGTTTGGATTTCATGCAAGCAAACATCTGTGAGCCCCCCTATAACCACAGCAGCCCCAAACTGAGTTCTCAGACGGCTTTGTTTCCTGACTTCAGAGCACCTGTGTGCTGAATTCAGAAGCCAGAAGCTCCCTCTCGTCAGGTAGAAAGAGAGGTGGCCACAAGCCTCTGGTTAGAACACACCTGCCCTTCAGGCAAGGCTGGAACTGGAAGTTATCATAGATGGGGCAGGGAGAACCTTCTCTGGTTTCTTAAGACTGAAGTCTTAAGTCTGCTACTGCAGGCTCTCTCTTCCCAATGTTTCTATTGAGTAGGTCTGAGTCGTTAGAGAAACATGGGTTCAAAGGTGAGAGAGGGAAGCTCCAAATGTTGCCTCTGGGGGATTAGTTGAAAATATACTCAGATCAGGTGGTATTCCTGGCATTTGTGAAACCAGTGGAATATTTTACCTGAGTACACAATCTGTGCTATACTTGGTAAATAGGGAATGACTTTGTTCCATATCATGGAAAAGTTTGTCATAGGAGAGAAATCATTTCAGAGAATAAGAATCAAGGTTGCTCTGGAACTTTCTTCCCCCTTGATTGTACTAGATAAGCTCTGCATAAGCCTGTAGGAGGATTAGGTGCTCATCACACACTGCTCTCCCTTCATCAACACAACCCCAGTGCAATTTCCTATCAAAACCTGCTCTGGGTGGACATTTGCTGACTCTGCTCTGCTGAGAATTGACTAAGGATAGATGAGAATGGGACCATGTATTATGTACTGTGATATGGAAATGACTTTGAGAAGGTGGTTTGTCACAAAAGGCTTCATAATACTTCATCTTAACTCTCTAGATTTACTAAATATTGTTCAAGTCTTTGCTGTGATTTTTACCAGTAAACTGAATTCGTAATATTATAAACTTAATAAAATCATGTATACATAATGATCCTAAAAAGCCATGACGGTGAACAGACTTTTCATAAAAGGACAAATTCATTTTATGTTCATCTTTTGGGGTCACAAGCGAAAGAATGCATGCTGTCCATGTATAAAGATAACTATTTTTTTCAAAGATAGTGTTTTGTGGATAGACTACTTTAAAATATAGGTCACGAAAGCACAGAGATTTCTAGTGCCTCCTATCTCATGTTAATTGCAACTAAAAATTCTGGGACAATACAAAAAACAACTACTTGAGAACTTGGAGAACTTAATAATAGGCAGATTGGGCTTCCCTGGTGGCGCAGTGGTTGAGAGTCCACCTGCCGATGCAGGGGACACGGGTTCGTGCCCCGGTCCGGGAAGATCCCACATGCTGTGGAGCAGCTGGGCCCGTGAGCCATGGCCTCTGAGCCTGCACGTCCGGAGCCTGTGCTCCGCAACAGGAGAGGCCACAACAGTGAGAGGCCCGCGTACCGCAAAAAAAAAAAAAAACAACATAGGCACATTGAGGAGGGGAGACAAAACTTTAATGACAACTGGTAGGGGGTAAACTTCTCAAGGTTTCCCTCTATTCCCCAGGTTAACCCAAGGGCTACCTCAGTGCTTAACTGCATAGTGAGTGAGCAAAGCAAAACCTCTGAGAGAAACCTTGTCTTTCTGGCCAGAGGACCAGGAAAAGGAGCCCCTGTGAGCCTTACTATGGGGGGAATTAACGTTTTTGTTTTGTTTTGTTTCTCTCTTTTTTTCTCCCACCCTTAGTCCAAAGGCAGCCCTAGCCACAGCAACAGCTCTGGCAGCAGAACAGTAGCCTAAAACCCCAAGAGAAAACCTGTCTCTCTCTGTCCAGAAGAATTCAGAAAAAGAGACCTGTGGTTCAAGGAATGTGGAGAAATCCCATTATTTTTCTCTCCCTTTTCTCTCTCTGCTTTGACTCCAGAGTAGCCCCAGCCATGTGGAGCTGTGCAGAAATAAGGATGGATGAAATTCCAATATGAGTCCTGTGTTTCTAGTAAGATGACTAGGAAACAAAACACTAGGAACAAGAGAATGTGAGGGAAATCCCAGAGGAGAAACCAGGAAGAGAGGATCCCCTATTTCTGTCATGATCAAATTCCAGGTTCAACCCCCAAGATACACATGCATAGGATACACTCCAAGTAGCATAGCAAAGGCTTTGAAAACTGAACAGACGTTGGATTCTTCAACTACAGAAAGTTAAGCAGAACTCATGGGCTGACGATGACTGAATTATTTCCTTCTAAAACAGAGTTCCCTGGTGGTCCAGTGGTTAGGACTCAGCGCTTTCATTGCCTTGGCCCAGTTTCAATTCCTGGTTGGGGTACTAAGATCCTGCAAGACACAGGATGTGGCCTAAACAAACAAACAAACAAATAAATAAAACAAAATCAACATTATTTGGAGGATTTTTACAATACCAAGGGTCTGACAACGTAATATTCAAAATGTCCAGAATATAATCCAAAATTACTTTTAAAAGAACCCCCAAAAATGCTCGATTCTCAAGAGAAAAGACAGTAAACAGATGCCAATACATGAGGCCCCAGATTTTGAAATTATCAGACTTTAAAAGCAGTTATTATAATCAGCTCCCAGAAATAAAAGTAAAAATGCTTGAAATTAATGGAAAGATATATGCGTTCTCTATAGAGAAATAGAAACTGTAAAAAAGAACCAAGTTGGAATTTCAGAACTGAAAATGACAGCATTTGCCATAAAATATTCACTGAATGAGTTCAATTGAATAATGAAGACTACAGAGGAATGAGTTATTGAAATTTAAGGTGTAACAATAGAAATTTTCCAATCTGAAAAAAAGAGAAAAAGGTTGAAAAAAATGAACAGAGTCTTTGGAAGTTGTGGAACAATCAAAAAGATCTAGTGTTCTTTTCATTTGAGAATATGAGGAAGGAAAGAAGAAAAACACTGGTATAGAAAAAACTTGAAGAAATAAGGGTCAAAAACTAAAATTGGTAGGAGTGTAAAGAATTAGACTGTTTTGCAACTCTTGTGTAGCAAAAACACAAGAGAATGTGCTTTTCATTGATGGACCTAAACTAATAGTTTTCTTGATAAATTCAAAAATGCAGAATGTACTTTTCCTCGACTTACTTTAGACCACCATTTGAGGACTGAGAATGGTTAATCTCTTAAATGCACTTTTCTGGACTTTAGACCCTCTTTTCAAGAACAGGAAACAGCTTAGTAGAGTATCTTCTTTGCCCTCACATCAGATTCCTACTTTATCATTCCCATTCTTCATATTTCCCCTTCCTGCTGTCTTTAATAAGTCAAAATCCTTACTAACTGTCAGAAGTCTAGTGCAATCAGAGTTTTGGATGGTCTCTCTTACTATAGCAGAAATAAAGCTTTCTCTTCTCTCATTTATTGGTGGACATCTTAATCTAGAATCACAAATACCAGTATGTACCAATTTCTTATTTATAAGAAGGAACTAAAAATACATACTAGATTTTCTCACTACATTCAAAGACTTCAGAGAATTTTCCATATGAAACTGCTGCTTACATACTAAGTCCTCATCACCTACTACCTCAGTGTCCTACCTTTCCGCTATTTCTAGTCCTATTTCCTTAAAATTTATCTATCATAGTTGCCAAAGTGACATATTAACATGAAAATATGACCGTGTCACTCTACAGTTAGAAATTTTCTGTACATTCTCTTGGTATAAGTTCTTTGTCAGATATGTTTTTACAGATATTCTCAAACAGAATGTGGCTTGCCTTTTCATCTTCTGATGACTAGGATTTTTTTATTTTGAACAAATCTAACTTACTGTTTCTTATGTTTTTAATGCCTTTTGTGTTCTAAGAAATCTTTCCTGTCCTAAAGTCATGAAAATATTCTACTTGTATTCTAGAAGTCTTATGGTTTTGGTAGTAGTGTTTAAGTGATCCATCTCAAATTAAATTTTTGAGTAAGATAGGAGACAGGTTTCATTCTTCTGTCCAGCTGTGTAGACGCTCCAGAGCCATTTGTCACAAAGACTTTCTTTATCATGTTAAATTTATTTGTGATCAATTCTAGACTCTTCTGTTCCACTAATCTATTTGTCTCTGCTTATGCTTTTGTGATATGATTTAGTACAGTGAATCTTAGCACTAATTTGCTTGATATCTGGAAGTCGTAATGGATGTTATAATAAATACAGTTTCATGTCCTGCTCAAAGATCAGCGGTCTTCTCCACAAGTAAGATCCAAGGAGAGATACACACCTCTGCAACTCCAGGATAACTTCATCACTCACAAAACTGTCCGTGAAATTCATTATCCAGGTTTCTCAGGGTCCGATTTATCTTCCCAGTCCCCCTTTTAGAACAATGTTTATTGCACCAGACATCATTGGATAGAGGCTCCAGAGCATTTGTGCAGCCTCAGCTACCATCTTGCTATCACCTAGGACCAGTGAGCTAACTCTCCTCTGTGCATGATAGTCCCAAAATATTGCTTTCTTTTCCACCTTAATGGATGATTAGTGGGCTGGAAGGCTAGTCATTACTACCATTATGAAATAGGTTTTCAAGCTAAAACTAAGATGGGCAGATCTGTGCATTTTCCTGAGTATTCATTTCAGATTGGTCTGAACAAAGTACTATAGACATTATTCTAGGGAACAATTCCATTTTGTCTGTAGGACTGAATCAGGTTACCTATCTGTAATGGGGCCTATTATTCCTCTGTATTCACTTCTAAAATCTTATTATGATAGAAAAAGATGGGCCAAATCAGCT
Source organism: Neophocaena asiaeorientalis asiaeorientalis (assembly GCF_003031525.2). NCBI lineage: Eukaryota > Metazoa > Chordata > Mammalia > Artiodactyla > Phocoenidae > Neophocaena > Neophocaena asiaeorientalis. The sequence goes on from NW_020174301.1 coordinate 732,589, forward strand.
TCAATTGCATCCAGACTTCAAAAGTAATTTCATATCTGCTTCTAATCTAGCTATTTAAAAGTATAGCCTCCAGATGAGTTTCTCCATCTAGCTTTCTTGTAAAAAGTGATTATTAATAAAAAATAGATGATTATGCCAACCTTTCCTTTACCACATAAAACGAAAGCATGCATCTCTTCAGTGTGAAAAATATAGGGTGTATGTTTCCATAATTACAAATATACTTCTATCTCTTTTATTCCT
>NW_020174301.1:732910-735884 GCF_003031525.2 Neophocaena asiaeorientalis asiaeorientalis
CTGCTGAGAACAGTCTTTCTGGAAAGCTCTTATTGATGGCTTACAATCAGTGTGCAAATGATAGGTTTAGAAAATTAAAATAGCTCTAATAGAGTGGCAATAGATTTCTTTTTCAATATATATGATGGAAAACTACAAGAGCTTTGGACATAAAATATCCACTAATTTTTTTCTAAAATTTAGTGTTACCTGTATATTTCATAGCAAAGTTGGAAAGGACTGAGCTTGCAAAGACACTGGACGGTACTGTCAGTGAAGCATCAATAGAAAGATCACCAGTTCAGGTTAAATATTTTCTTCTCTCTTGTCTTGGCAGCAACCCCAGCTCTACCTTCTCTGCTGTATATAATATAATTTACTTCTATAAATTTATGAAAAGGACTAAGAGTTTTAGAGTCTTACACTTCATAGGAGGTACATAGAAGTATCCATCCATCACACTTTCTACTCCAACTCACGCTAATCTATTCCATCTCTCAACTCCTAGAGCACCTGCAGAGAGTTTTGGACTTTAATGTATCTGTTCTCATAATGTCCGGTTAATAATTAGTCTTTACTCCTTCACAGAGGGTTTAACTCCTTGAAAATTGGAAACATGTCTCTCGTTTCTTTGCCAATGATCTTAGCCTTGTGTTAGCCATTAAGTGGGTGTCCAATAACTCTTCATATATTGATTATAAAAATAATAATTATTTTAGCTAACATATATTGAGCTCTGATATGTGTCAGGCTTAACTAATCCTCATGACAATTGAATTATATTATTATCCTATTTCTACAGATGAGAAGATTGATATTTAATGAGGGTAAATGGCTTACTGAAAATTGCTTGGCTTGTAATCATAGTGAAAGAATTACATTTTAAGGCAATAGACAAAGAGGCTACTGTCCATAGCCAGTAAACACTATTAGTAAAATTTTTAGTCATAGGTATCCTCAGAAATGTAACTGTAATTATCAGATTAAGCTAGTAATTTGTTGGATTTTGTCAGATAACAGAACAATCCAGAAGCATTATCAGTCACAGCTCTCTCAAATTACTACAAAGAAAAAACGTGTCAATTTAAACAAACAACTAGTGAGGATTAGTGATGAGAGTATAATAGAACCTACAGATAATTAGTTCATTGTTCTTCCCAGCCCCATCTCCCATTAGCTTTACCCTAACTTCTGGTTCTTAAAGATATTTATAAATCAGTGCAGTTCCTTCTCTCAGGAATTTATATCCACTGTCAAAAGGCAGGATTAAATTTGCCTGGTGTCATCCTCAGTTGACTCTAGCCGTGCTTAGCCAGCTCTAATAGAAGAAGTGAGAATCGTAAAATATCATGAGCTGGTATGTTTAGATGAACCATGTTGCATATATATGCCATTCATGGAGTTGGGCTCTTAAGAAGCAAAATAAATTGTTTCCTTAGAGGAAGTGCCTCTGGTAGAAGGCAGAGGTTTCTTTTGGTCTAAATAGCAAGAGATATGAGAATGAAAGAAGAGAGTTGATGTTAGTTTCAGGTGTACAGCAAAGTGATTCAGTTTTACATATACATGTATCTATTCTTTTTCAAATTATTTTCCCATTTAGGTTGTTACATAATATTGACCATTATTCGTTGTTCTATACAGTAGGTCCTTGTTGGTTATCCATTTTAAATATAGCAGTGTTAATCAACTATACTCCAATATAAACTAAAAAGTTTCTTGAAAAATGAAAAAAAGAAAAGAAAAAGAGAGATGATGATTAAAATGTTTGAATTAAAGCTAAACATCGTTTCTAAATATAAACGTATCCATTGTGAGCCTGACAGATTTTTTTAAAGTCAAATGAGAAAAGAATTCAGAAATAAAAATGAAGCCCTTACACGTTAGTTAAAGAGCAAGGAGACTTGTGTTTTCTCAGAGTATGGTATTTTCCCTCTTCTAGCAAAAGAAAAGTCAGACTTGAGATTTGGTGATATGAAAATAATTATGTAATGGGGACATTTGCTGGAATGTCTAAGTGGTGAAGAGAGGGAAATCACCAGGTAGTAGAGAAAGGGATGTGCTGGTTGGCTGAATTCTGAGCAGTGTGCATTATATAGATGGTGGGGGAAGGGGGTGGAGGGTTTAAAGGATCTCCTTCCTTCCATGAGAAGGGCTGTCACAGAGGAAAATCAAATTCCTTAGGCATCATTATCATATGTGCACCTAACAACAGAGCAAGGTTGGTTTAACATCTGAAAATCAATTAATTTAATCTACCATATTAATGGAATAAAATGACTATACATTGATGAATGGATAAATAAAATCTGGTATAACCATATGATGGATATTATGAAGCACTGATACATGAGACAACATGGATGAACCTTGAAAACATTATGTTAAGTGAAAGACACCATCAGGAAAGACCACATATATCATTCCATTTACATGAAATGTCCAAAATAGGCTACTCCTATACAGACAGAAGGTAGATTAGTGATGGCCTAGAGCTGAGGGGGTTAGAGGCTGAGATGGAATGAAGAGTATTGCTGATGGCCACAGGATTCTTTGGGGGAAGACAAAAGTATTCTAAATTAGATTGTGGTGATGGTGGCACAGCATTGTGAATACACTTGAATTGTACACTTAAAATGGGTGAATTGTGTGATATAGGAGTTATATCTCAAAAAATGTTTTGGTTTTTGATTTGTCTTGAAAATTTTTGGAGATATGGCTGAGCCCATGACTGAGCTGGGAGGCTGCTGTCAGCACTGAATATTTTGTTGGACCAAAAAAAAGTAAGTGCTCAAGTATTGTGTTCTTATCAAATAAATGCAGAATTGGCCTGGAGGGGTGCCCACCGGCCAGATTTGAAATAATTTGAGCAACAGAAATAAAATCAGGGCTTCCCTGGTGGTGCAGTGGTTGAGAGTCCACCTGCCGATGCAGGGGACACGGGTTTGTGCCCCGGTCCGGGAGGATCCCACATACCGCGGAGCGGCTAGGCCCGTGA
>NW_020174301.1:736004-826242 GCF_003031525.2 Neophocaena asiaeorientalis asiaeorientalis
CCTGCGCGTCTGGAGCCTGTGCTCCGCAACGGGAGAGGCCACAACAGTGAGAGGTCCGCGTACCGCAAAAAATAAATAAATAAATAAAATCATACTGTATAGGAAAAACTATATTTAAACAATCCATGAGTCCATAGTATTGATAATATTAAAAATAAATGTTATGTAAATATATCTAATACATAGAAAGAAGAGATAAATCAAAGAAAATCTCTTCTTTATAAAAGAATGTCAGTAAAAGTAGAAGGAATGATGGAATTAGAAAATCAACATTTTGTTAACCCTATTATAATAATCATTTAAGGAGGGAACATCAATAAATGTAAAAACCATTGGCTCAAAGGAATTGGAAGACACATTCACATTATCTCAGAGTATCACCCAACAGATTACTAGTAACAAAGGGAAAACTGTAAAATTGAGTGATCTGATAGTTGCCCCCTTAACCAAGTGGTCAAGCTTGCCATCGCCAATAATAAGATGTCCTGATATTCTGTGTCTCCTGACATAAGTATTGTGAGGTACACATCACCTTTGTTGGGTTCTTGCTGGAAATGTGTGATCTGAATTTAACCAAGGTATATCAGTCAGACAGATCCAGAAGGTGGAAAGTCCTGCAGGACATGTGGCCAGGAATTGTCAAAGGATGCAATACCATAAAGAAAAAAAGGGGTGAGAGGAAAGTTTTAGGTTACGGGAGACTAAAGGGACCCAACAGCAAATGTTATGTATATATCTTAATAGGATTCTTATTTTCAAAATAAAGCTATAAAGGGTGTTTGGGGGACAATATTGAAAAATTGTGCATGGACTTCATGTTTGATGATGTTATTGAGTTAGTTGATTTTCCTAGGTGTGACAATGATATTGTGTCTGTGTAGGGGAAAAACATGTTCTTGCTCTTGGTTTATGCATGACCAAGAAGTATTTCGTGGAGCAATATCAAGATGTCTTTATGCTACTTTCAGAAGATTTGGGGAAAGAGATGTATTAGCTTATATATATCCACACAGAGACATGTACGTGTGTTTACATACACGCACACACACACAGACAGCTATTTGGAAAGCTTAAGTGTAGTAAGTCTACATAAGGGATGTACAGGCATCTATTCTTTTTTTAAATTTCCATGGCTTTGATATTTTCGATACTAGCTTATTGCCCATATTACTTAGCTGGGAGTTTAATGCTGCACATTTGTGTCTCATGTATTTTTTTATTCTTTGCAGCACCAGTAAGGTACCTACATCATAATAAAAATATGTAATTGCTAACAGAAACAATCATCTTGACAGGGGCTGCTTTTAGATTTTGCCCAATAGTGGAGGTAGAATGTTCCAGAGAGATCTGAAATTCATAAGTAGATAAAACCTATTCATTAAAGATCTCTCTGTTTGTACCATAAAACCTCTAGCATACAGAGTGAATGGGTTTTCCTGTGTTCTCAATGTGCTAACATTCCCTGACCTACTTCCTCAGTGCAAGAAAGATTTTCTATAATGAAAATTGTTCCCAGAATAGGATTAATATAGATGAGATTGCCCAAATACAATATGAATGATAATCTCTGGAGTTTAACTTTCCAATTCTGCAGGATTTGCAAGGAAAAAAAATTAAATTTTCCTACAGATAAATGCATTAACATTTAATAAAAACAAAGATTACAGGGTTAGTGAAAAATAAGGAATTTACATAAAGTCATTTTATATTTGATCAAATACACTAAATTGAGTAGCATAATGTCCCAGATATGAAAAAGGTGTGGATAAGAGGAAAATTTACAGGCTGATGAAATATTTGGTCAGTGGAGTAAAAAATTTCCAATGCATGTGTGTTGGCAAAAGTGACCAAATTCCTATTTTCAGAATGGTTATCCTTGTAGCTCTTGGTAGACTTGTGATATCAATGATCTAAGAAATTGACCATGATATATAGTATTATGTTCCAAAAGATCGGTAATGGTCATGGGAAAGCATAGTGTAATTTTTGTTTTCTGCCATCTCCTTATGAGGAATGACTCTTCTTCACATTTGATTAGCTTTGCTGGAGCTATTCTAAAAGTGGGTACAAGAGCCAAATGAGTAGACTAGAGTGGAAACTGGGAAAGTAGTCTTTGTGTTAATCTGGATAGGCTAGACCATGCTGCAGGAACAAATGAAAACCTGATGTATCAGTAGTTTAAGATAATAAAGCTTTATTTCTTCTTCACAGAATGCCCAGTTCATGTTGGGCAGCCGTCCACTATGTTGTAGCTCCTCCATCTGAAACATGGGACCTCTAAGGCACCGTGGGAAGAGAGAGATCTAGAATAAACTGTGAATTGTGTACAAGAGCCAGGTCTTGAAGTGTCTCTAATCCCTCTTACCCATCTTTTCTTGGCTAGAACTCAGCCATTTGGCCTCAACTCGACTATAAGAGAGGCTAGGAAATGCAGTCTTCCTGAGAGCCCAGAAATAGGAAATGATACAGGGGCTGCCTACCATTGCTTCTGCTGTAGTATTCTCTTTACAGGGTGGCTACTCATAGGATGAGTTCCTGGGGTACCTTGTGGTCAGTTTTTTACAAATGTGCCCCAAACCTAGCTAAGAATGAAGCCATCACAGAAGAAAACAAAGTAGAGCCAAAGAGCTTTTGTCCATCACATTGTTATAGTCTGTGGATCCTGCTGGGATGGTGAGCCAATAAGTAATGCCACTTCCTTTGTTTTCTGTAATTCAGTTTGAATTGTATTTGCCTCTTGTAACCCGGAGTAATTACTAACTCGGGGTCCTTTCAAACTACGCCACGTGCTCAATAATCAATAATCCCACTGATGCATCACTGGCAAATATCGTTGGTATTTACTGTACTGTGGCTGGTAAACTTCCACTCTTCCATCAAACTTTGTCTCAGTATCACCTCTTCTGTGAAATCTTCATCGTACTGGTCAGTGTATCCACTCTGTGCCTGGTTCTATCAATTCTTAGAGTTTTATTTGGCAGAGACAGTATAGTGTAGTGGATAAATGCATAACCACTTGAGTTACTTTGCCTTGGCCTTAAATCTAGTTGCTACTTAAAGCTGTGTGAACTTGGGCACATAAGTTAACTTCTCTGTGTCTCAGTTTCATTAATCATAAAATGGAGAAAATATAATGCTATTGGGCATATTTTAAAAGTTAATACATATAAAGCACTTAGAATAGTACAAGGCAATAGGTAATTATTCAATAAATATTAACAATTATTATTACAAATAGTCTGTAAGCCCTTCAAGGACAAGGATAGTGACAAGTTACTGATTCTTTTCTCTGATACTTAGTATACCACCTGGTGTTAATATGTGGACAAGCAGTACCATCCATATTACTGGTGACATCAGCACACTTTTCCATAAAAGCAGGAAGGCAGCCATGTTCACCTCCTCACCTTCACCTGTCACTACCCACTGAGTCTTAAAAGCTTTGTCTCCATGAGTCTTTCCATGAGCCTGGGAGAAAGGAAATTCTCCCTCTTCTCAAGCACAGAACATGCAGAATTATTGAATATATGGCTCATGAGCATGGTACACCCACCCTACATACCTTCACAGCCACCTGCATATCACTTAGCACAGTGCACCTAAGAAACAGTTTTTGGATGACAATGAGGGGCTGGCCTCCTGTGCCAGGCTATGTGCTATTAGCTTTATAACAACTCTCTTACTTACTCCTCCCACAGACCTGTATGAATTACCATCAACCTTGTTTTACACATCAGGAAACTAAGACTTAGGAGATTACTTGACTAGAGCACAATTTATCCTAAAACACACAAAAAGCTAAGATTAAAACTCAGATTGTCTGACTTTAAAATCCAGTGACTTAATCACTATACGGTACTGGATGGATGAATCTATCTGTCATCTGTCATCTCTGGAAACTTGGCTTAGAGGACTGACAACATTCTCACTTGGGCACTCACTGTGAGCAAATTTATAACAGGTATTATTAAAGGATTAAAAATAGATTGTTGTTCCTGATTTAGAGCAACTTTTGCTTTTCTCTAGTTTCTGGAGTATGGTAGAGGTAGCAGAGGTGGTCAGGGTAGCACTTTAGGATTTTCTGGGGTATAGGTATGTGACATTGGAAAAAATTCTCCAGGCAAAGTTGATAGACCTCTGCTTTCTGTCCTAGATGATGCTACTAATCTAAGGTTCTTAGACGTATGTGGAATGTATGAAAGGAAGAAGAGTGACCCCCAAAGATAGCTACACCCTAATCCCCAGAACCTGTGAATGTTACCTTATATGGCAAGAGACTTTGCAGAGAAATTAGTGTTAAGGACCTTGAGATGAGATTATCCTGGATTATCCAAGTTGGCCCAATCTAATCACATGAGTCATCAAAAGTGAAGAATTTTTCCCAACTGCAGTCAGAGAGAATCTAAGATGGAAGGCAGAAGATCTGAAAACAGTAGTGTGAAAAAAATTCCTCATCCCTTTGTTGGTTCTGAGATGTAAAAGGTGATGTGCAAGGACCAGAGGAAAGTTTCTAGGAATTAGAGGTTGCCCCCAACTGACAGTCAGCAAAGAAACAGAAACCTCAGTCCTACAACCGCATAGAACTGAATTCTAACACCTGAATGAGCAAGGAAATAGATTCTCCCCTAGACCCCTAGAATATCACACAGCCCTGCCAACATCTTCATCTTAGCCAGGTGAGAGCTGTGCCAGACTTCTGACTTCCAGAACTATAAGATGATAAATTTGTGTTGTTTTAAGTCACTAAGGTTTTGGTTACTTGTTACGACAGTATAGAAAACTAATACAGTAGGCATTTAAGAAATAACTTAGTCTAAACATTCATTTTATTACTAAAGATACTGAGGCCAAAGAAATTAAATTACAGTTTAAGATCTCATTTAGGTTAGTCTAGTTTACAGGGGCTCGAGTCTATAATGAGAATAAATTACAATAATAAACACAAATTGTCAAAAATTAGGTATTGCCACAGTTTCTTACAAAATTAGGAAAATGGATATATTTGTGATTCTCAATAAAGGGATGCAATTGGCTAGCTCAGTGGTTCTTTGCAAAACAGAACACATTACTATCACTTGAGAGATTTTAATAAAGGCCAATGTCCAGGACCAATACATAGAATTTCTAATTTTATGCATTTGTGGTGGAGTCCTGAAGTTATTATTTTTTAAAGTTTCCAGAGGTGACTTTAATGTGTAAGCAGAGTTGAGAAACACTGCTTTAACAAGTATTCAGCTTGCTAAGCTTCCTTGTGACATCTGTAACGTCTTTATATATAATCACTTACGTTGGTTCTACAATAACACCAAAAAAGCCAGTGTGTTACATCTCCTGGCTATCATTTGATAATGATAGACTTGTCTGTACTACCCCATCATTAACAAGCCCTTGTTCCTTCAATTACTCCTTATTCAACAGTTTCTTAAATATATTGCTTTTCTATTGCTGCATGACAAATTACTCTAAAACTTGACATTTTAAAACAACAAAGATTTATTATCTCACATTCTGTGGGTCAAATATCTGGGTGCTTCTTGTTCACAGTCTTTCACAACAATAAGGTATCAGCCAGGATTGCGGTCACCTGAAGGCTCAATCAGGAAAGATCCATTTCCAAAATCATTCCCATGGCTATTGGCAGCCTCAGGTCCTTGCTGCTTGATGGCAGAGACACCATACCCTTTCCATACAGCTACTCACTGGCAGCTTGCTTCCCTAAAGCAAGCACAGAGAGACAGACAGACAGAGACAGAGACAGCAACATAGATACAGAGAAACAGAGAGAGAGAGAGAAAGAAGTGGGAGAAGGAGGCAGGGAGGTATCAAGCAAACTAGAAATCACAGTCTTTTTGTAACTAAATCCAAGAAGTAATATCTCATCATTTTTGACACATTTTATCAGTAAGAATTTAGTCAATAAATCCAGTCCACAACCCAAAGAAGGGAATCCACACAACAACACTTTGGGGCCAGCGCGGTATTATTTTAGATCAAATTCGGATACATTAGTTAAACACCCGGGTCTGTGAGACATCAAAGCCCACCCTGCACTAATCCGCAACACTACAAGTTTCCATGAATTCTACTCTCCAATTCTTCTAGAACCAAATTTTAAAATTTCTACCTAACATACTCTATCTCGCTCAGTCACCATCTGGATGTTTTAGAATCTCCTGACCTTGGAAGGTGAGACCCACTTGTTCCACCTCATCAGAGAGACATCTTGCACCATAGTCCCATATTTTATTTTAAGAACCATCTAATTATGTATTTTCTCTTTGATCACCTTTACCCTGGAGGATTCTCTTTTTACGTATTATCATTATACAAATTGAAATGATCTTTATCATTATTTTAATGTTATGAATTTTATTGTATTTTGAGTAGGTAATGTATATATCTGACACAACAGTAAAAAGAAAATATAAAAAAATTGTGCCTTTGTGCAATATTTATCCTCCTCACCTGAACTCTGAATCCCATCACCTCTTGCCTTATTAAAACCTTAAGCTGTTAAGTATCCCCTCCTATATCTCTAACCTCTCCTTCTCTACCCAGCATTTCCCAGTACCATTCAAAGATGCTGAAATCACTTCTATCTTTAAAACAAGCAAAATTTTAAAATAACTTACGTGAATCACATATTCTCCTCCAGCTACTGCTCTGTCTTGTTTTCTTCAAACCAGTTATCTCAGAAGAGGACCCAACTTGTACATCTTCCCCACCTTGGGTAATGGCATTGCCATCTAGCTGGGCAAAGTAGAAACCCCACCGTCTGCACTTCTTCACCTACCATTTATTACGCACTTTACTCCAGTATGACTCTGACATGTTCTGCTTTATCAGAATGCTCTTAGATCAACAATGACCTTCTCTTTACAACCAGTGGGCATTTCTAGATCCTCATTTCACTTGAGTTCTCAGCAACATTTTACACTGTTGAGAACTCCCTCCTTTCTGCAGCCATATCCCATTCTCATCTCCCTTGGCTTCTGTTCTCCCACTTTCCCTTGGCATTTCTTCTACTTTGGCAGCTGCTCCTTCTAAGTCTTTTCCAGCTCTTCCTTATCTACCTACCTTTTAAAGATTGGAGCTTTCCAGGGCTCAGCCTAGGCTCTCTTTCCAATCTGTATTTTTCTGCAGGTAATTTATCTTCTTAAGACTTCTAGATTTATATTCCCAACCCAAAACCCTTTTCCAAGTTCCAGATTGGCATAACCCCCTCCCAAGAATTTCCACTTAAATGTTTAAATGCTTATCAAATCCATTAAGGATGAGAAGTAAAATCAAGGTTATTTACCCCAAATAGGTCCTCTTCCATATCTTGAGGAATGGCATCACATTCCAGTTGGCAAACTAGAAACCCAGATGTCATCCTTAACCCCTATCTCTCCTTCACCTCCTTTGTCTAGTCCACCACAGGAATTACGTTTTACCGCTTAAATGTTACTTGTTTGTGGTTTCAGATACATTACTCGGTATATTTTTCAGCTATAATATTTCCTACTTCCCAAACCCCACCGAAGTCAGTTAATCTGTGGAGATGCCCTTACATTCCAATCTGACTGTGGCCATTGAGAATGAGTTTATAATTTGAGAAGCCTTTTGTGATTTATAGTTTAAGGCACTTAATTAACTCTAAAGGTTTCCTGTCAGTTCTTCACTGGACAGAGTTAGTTTCCACAATTTCAGGTTTAAGTAAAATTATTGTGTGTTTATAGCCTTTTACGTTTTTTAGTTCATTTTTTGAATCACACACTATTGACTTAAATGCATTTTTTTTCTTAACCTCTTCTTTTTTTTTTTTTTTTTTTTTGCGGTACACGGACCTCTCACTGTTGTGGCCTCTTCTGTTGTGGAGCACAGGCTCCGGATGCGCAGGCTCAGCAGCCATGGCTCATGGGCCTAGTAGCCACTCTGCAGCATGTGGGATCTTCTCAGACCGGGATGCGAACCCGTGTCCCCTGCATCGGCAGGCGGACTCTCAACCACTGCGCCACCAGGGAAGCCCTCTTAACCTCTTCTTGGAAATGAATTATACTCCCCTAAACCTTCCTCTCGGCCTAAGTGGAAAATCTTTAAAAATTGTGAAACAGGGCTACTACCTTGCTAGTGTAGAACTGTCCCACATTAAGTTGATAAGTCATGCAGGAAGAAGCTATTTATCGAAGAAATATATGTATTTGAAACAAGTTCAGTTTAGTTGCATGGTGTGCTGGATTAGTTATCCAGCCCTTAATAAATAATTTATAAAACTCTGACCTGTTTGAAAAATAATAAATGAAACCTCATAATAAATTTTTAAATGTTCATATGTCTTGAACTGTACATTGAAGAAACGTTATTATAGGTCTTCAACATATCATACACACCCATTATGCTGAATTCAGTAGTGAAATGGTTGTTAGTATATTTCTAAATAAATGCAAGTAAACCAAGATGGTAGAGTAGGAAGACCCTGAGCTCACCTTCCTCCATGGACACACCAAAATTACAGCTTACAGAGAAACTATCTATGAGAATGACCTGAAGACTACCAGAAAATATTTTCCACAACTAAAGATATAAAGAAGGAACCATAAAGAGACTGGTAGGAGGGGCAGAGACATGGTATAGTCAAGACCCACACCCTGGGTTAGGCGATCTACTAATAGGAGGATAAGCACAACTGCAGAGGTTTTCCCCAAGGAATGAGCCTACATCAGGCTCCCCAGCCTGGGGGATCCTTCACCATGAAGGTAAGCCCCCAGAATGTCTGGCTTTGAAGGCCAACAGGGCTTGCATATGGGAGACCTGGAGGGCTGTAGGAAACAGAGATTCTGTTTGTTGTTGTTTTTTTCTAAATAAATTTATTTATTTTTTAGCTGTGTTGGGTCTTCGTTGCTGTGCGCAGGCTTTCTCTAGTTGCGGTGAGCAGGGACTGCTCTTCATTGCGGTGCGCGGACTTCTCATTGCCGTGGCTTCTGTTGTTGCAGAACACAGGCACGTGGGCTCAGTCATTGTAGCTCACAGGCTCTAGAGCACAGGCTCAGTAGTTGTGGTGCAGGGGCTTGGTTGCTCCGAGGCATGTGGGATCTTCCTGGCCCAGGGCTCAAACCTGTGTCCCCTGCATTGGCAGGTGGATTCTTAACCACTGCGCCAACAGGGAAGCCCGAGATTCTGTTTTTAAGGGGTGCATGCAAAATCTCACACACTCTGAGTCTCAGAGCAGAGGCAGTAATTTGAAAGGAACCTGGGTCAGACCCACTTGCTGATCTTGGAGAGTTTCCCGAAGAGGCAGGAGGCAACTAGGAATCCCCCTGGGGATATAGATACTGGTGGCAGCCATTTGGGGAACTCATTCTACCATGAGGACACTGGTGCTGCCAAGCACCATTTTGGAGTCCTCCCTCTAGCCTGTTAGCACAGGGGGCTTCCTGGGGCTCTAGGGCCTAGAGCCCCCTGGGCCTGCAGACAGACAGCGGGGCTGGGGCCAGCCCCACCTACCAGTGCACCTACAGTAGTAAGACCCAGCACAACAAAAGCATCATGAAAAGATGCTCAGCATCACTAATCATCAGGGACATGCAAATCAAAACCAAAATGGGATACCACCTCACACCTGTCAGAATGGCTATCGTCAAAAAGACAACAAATAACAAGTGTTGGTGAGGATGTGGAAAAGAGGTGATTGTAAATTGGGGCCGCCACTGTGGAAAACAGTATGGAGGTTCCTCAAAAAAAAAAAAAAGTAAATAAATAAAAATAGAACTGCCATATGATCCAACAATTTTACTTCTGGGTGTTCACCCAAAGAAAACAAAAGCACTAGTTTGAAAAGATATATGTGCACTCCAATGTTCATTGCAGTATTATGTAATATAGCCAAGACATGGAAGCAACCTAAGTGTCTGTCATTAGATGAATGGATAAAGATGTGGTATACACAGAGTGGAATATTAGCCATAAAAAATGAAGTTTTGCCATTTGCAACAACATGGATGGATCTCGAGGCTATTATGCTAAATGAAGTAAGTCAGAGAGAGACAAATACCACATGAGCTCACTTACATGTGGGATCTAAAAAACAAAGCAAGTAAAACAAAATGAAAACAAGTTCATAGACACAGAGAACAAATGTTCTCTGTGGTTGCCAGAGGGGAGGGGGGTGGGGGGAGTGAAATAGGTGAAAGGGGTTGAGAGGTACAAACTTCCAGTTATATAATAAATAAGTCACAGAGATGGCAGTTCACAACATAAGGAATATGGCCAATAATATTCTAATAACCTCATATAGAGACAGATGGTTACAAAACTTAGTGTGATCATTTCCTAATAAATGCAAATGTCAAATCATTATGTAGTACACCTGAAAGTAACATACTGCACATCAACTATATTTCAATTAAAATTTTTAATAAATAAAATAAATAAAACAAAGGAAATTCTGACACATGCTACAACATGGATAAACCTTGAGGACTTTGTGGTAAGTAAAATAATCCAGTCACAAAAAATGACTAATATCACGTGATTCTATTTCTGTGAAGTACTACAGTAGTCAAACTCATAAAGACAGAAAGTAGAATGGTGGTTGCCAGAGGCTGGGGGCAGTGGGGAGTGAGGAGTTGTTTAATGGGTATAGCATTTCAGTTTTGCAAGATGAAAAAAGTTCTGGAGGTTGGTAACATAACAATGTGAATGTACTTAACGCTACCAATCGCACACTTTTAAGTGGTCAAGATGGTAAACTTTACCTCAATTAAAAAGAAAAAAGAGGGCTTCCCTGGTGGCGCAGTGGTTGAGAGTCCAGCTGCCGATGCAGGGGACACGGGTTCGTGCCCCGGTCCGGGAAGATCCCACATGCCGCGGAGCGGCTGGGCCCGTGAGCCATGGCCACTGAGCCTGCGCGTCCGGAGCCTGTGCTCCGCAACGGGAGAGGCCACAACAGTGAGAGGCCCGCGTACCACAAAATAAAGAAAAAAGAAAGTAAACTTTATGTTGCATACATTTTCCCACAATAAAAATAAAAAGGAATAAAGTACTGATACATGGCATAACATCATGAAACTTGAAAATATTATGCTTAGTGAAAGCAACCAGACACATAAGACCATATATTGTATGATTCCATTTATATGAAATGTCCAGAAGAGACAAATCCAAAGGCAGAAAATCAATTAGTGGTTTCCAGGAGCTGCATGGAGGGAGGATTGGGATTTCATGCTAACGACAGGTATATGGTTTCTTTTTGGAGTGGCGAAAATATTCTGGAATTAGATAGTGGTGATAGATGCACAGTTTTGTGAATATACTTAAAAATACTGAATTGTATACTATAAAAGGTGAATTTTATGGTATATGGATTAATTATCAATTTAAAAAGCTGTAAACAAAAAAATACAAATAGTGTGAAAGATAGACAGATGGTAAATAAACTGCTATTGATTTCAAAGTGGTTGATATTCTCTATCCCCATCACTCACTGTCTGCTACCGTAAGATGAAAAGAAGATAATCTTATGTGACAGATACCATCATGTAATATTTGGGTCTTCTTGAAGTCCTAACTGAACTTCAGTACGTAAGGAATCAGCACCTCATTCACCATTACAGTGTTCAAAGGAAAATATAGTATCTGGTATTTATAAAAGCATAGGGACTTCCTTAGTACTCATAAACGAAAGCATACCTTGTGTACAGAAATTTACTCAAAGTAGATCTATGACCTAAATGTAGTAGCTAAAACTATAAAACTCTTAGGAGAAAACATAGGGGTAAATCTTCATGACCTTGGACTTGGCAAAGGATTCTTAGGTATGACATCAAAATCATAAGAAGCAAAAGAAAAAATAAATTAATTGGACTTTATCAAAATTTATAACTTTCATGCTGCAAAGGACATTATCAAGTAAGTGAAAAAAACAACCCACATATGGGGAAAAATATTTGCGAATCATGTATCTGATAGGGAGCTTATATGTAGAACATATACAACTCAATGAGAAGAAGAAAACTCACTTTTAAAACGGGCAAAGGATCTGAATAGACATTTCTCCAAAAGACCAATAAGCATATGAAAAGATGCTCAATATCATGAGTCATCAGGAAAATGTAAATCAAAACAACAATAGATACCACTTGACATAGACCAGGATGGCTAGGATCAAAAAGACAGATAATAGTAAGTGTTATTGAGGATGTGGAAAAATTCTCATACACTGCTGGTGGCTAAGTAAAATGGTGCAGCTACTGTGGAAAACAGTCTGGCAGTTTCTCAAAGAATTCATCATAGAGTTACCAGCAATTCTACTCCTAGTTATATATCCAGGAGAAATGAAAACATATGTCCATGCAAAAACTTGTACATGGATATTTATAGCAGCATTATTTATGACAGCCAAAAGGTGGCAATAACCCCGATGTCCATCAATGATCAACAAAAGGTGGTACATACATAAAATGGGATAGCATTCAGCCATAAAAAGGAGTGATGTACTGATACATGCAACAACTTGGATAAGCCTTAAAAACATTATCCTAAGTGAAAGAAGCCAGTGGTAAAAGTCTACATAGTATATGATTCCATTCATTTGAAAGTCCAGAACAGGTAAATATACAGACAATAGAAAGTAAATTACTGGTTGCTTTAGGGCTGAGGAGAGGGGAGGTAGGGAGGGGAAGATAGGAACCTGAGAGCTAAAGGTTATAGGGTTTCTTTTTTTTTTTTTTAAACATCTTTATTGGGGTATAATTGCTTTACAATGGTGTGTTAGTTTCTGTAGGGTTTCTTTTTGAGATGATGAAAATGTTGCAAAATAGACTGTGATGCTGCTCCTACATATCTGTGAAGATACTCAAAACCATTGAATTGTACACTTTACATAGATGAATTGTATGGCATATGGATTATATTTTAGTAAAGCTGTTGTTACAGTGGGGGGTTCTTCATTAGCACCAGAAGAGGGGGCAGTTCTTTGCCCTGTGCCCCCCAAGGATGTCCCAACAAATAAAAGGGAACAGTTTGCATAACAGTTGGGTGTATGCATTCTGGAGTCAAGTTTCTTGGCTTTGAACACTGGAATACCTCCTGTCACTTCCCAGTTGTGTCGCGGAGACCCATCTACCTTCTCTGAGCCTGTTTTTTCATCTTGGTAACAGTGGCACATATGGCATATGATGTTAGGCAAGAGGGATCAAATCAGAAGACTCATGTGTCTGAGAGAGTGTAAGCACCCAATAATTATGGACTGGGGGTGAGGGTACCTTGCTTGATATCCCTTGACCATCTCAAAGCATCTAGTCAGGCAAAACATCGGCTCAGCCCGTACGTGCCCAAGCCTCTCTCAACTGGAATAACTGAGGGTCTCTACGCCCAGGATCTGCCCAGCTAACTCCTCACTCAGTCCCGGTCTGGAGAGTACTTTGTTTCAGCAATTTCAGCCCACCAGGTCAAAGGGTATGGGATGCATATCACTACTTTATTTTTTTAAATTAATTTTTATTGGAGTATAGTTGATTTACAGTGTCGTGTTAGTTTCTGCTGTACAGCAAAGTGAATCAGTTATACATAAACATATATCCACTCTTTTTTATATTCTTTTCCCACATAGGTCATTACAGAGTATTGAGTAGAGTTCCCTGTGCTATATAGTAGGTCCTTATTAGTTATCTATTTTATATATAGTACTGTGTATATGTCAATCCCAATCTCCCAGTTTATCCCTCCCCCCACCTTCCTGCTTGGTAGCCATAGGTTTGTTTTCTACATCTATGACTATTTGTTTTGTAAATAGGTTCATTTTTACCATTTTTTTAGATTCCACATATAAGTGATATCATATGACATATCACTACTTTAGATTTAGCATCAGTCATGCCGATTTTGTGGTTTAGAATCTAGACACTAGACACTCGAGTGTCCCTTTCAACTCCAGCTTCCTGGCATGCTGATTTTAGTCTTTATGACTGGGCCTTTGCCTTTGGTTTCTCACCCTGAACCAAGGTTACTGTTTGATACTACAGCCAAGCCCCTAACTGACCTATTTGGTTGGATCCCTGACATTCTACCCTGCCGTTGACATCACTCTCTCCCACAGAGTTGAATATTGTTCTGGTACTCAAGAGCTACTAGCTTCATCTTGTTACAAGGACTGATTACCTGGAGGCACAGCCCTTCTGCCCACCTGAATTAGGGTGCTCTGCTTCCTAGGCTCCTACTACTATTTCTTGGTTAGATCTCCATTAAAAAAAGACTTGCCTGAACTTTGACCTCTGTGGCCAGATTGTCAGACGTAACGGATTAGAATGCCAGCAGTGCATTGGGTTAAACACAGTAGGACCCAACCCTTCAGTCTGGTCAGTTTCTTTATGCAGAGTCAAACCTCCTCCTCTCCTGCCTTGGATCAGTGGC
The DNA here is from genome assembly GCF_003031525.2 of Neophocaena asiaeorientalis asiaeorientalis. NCBI lineage: Eukaryota > Metazoa > Chordata > Mammalia > Artiodactyla > Phocoenidae > Neophocaena > Neophocaena asiaeorientalis. The sequence goes on from NW_020174301.1 coordinate 750,396, forward strand.
TCAGCTTCCAGCAGGCATTCAGCTGAGTGACAGAATTTTTAATTTTTATTTATTTATGTACCTATGTATGTATTTTTAATTGAAGTGTAGTTGATTTACAATGTTGTGTTTCAGGTGTACAGCAAAGTGATTCAGATATAGATTGATACATAGATAGATTCTTTTTCAGATTCTTTTCCCTGATTGGTTAAAAAATGTTGAGTATAGTTCCCTGTGCTATACAGTAGGTCCTTGTTGGTTATCTATTTTATATATAGTAGTGTGTATATGGTAATCACAGACTCCTAATTTATCCCTCCCCCACCTTTCCCCTTTGGTAACCATAAGTTTGTTTTCTATGTCTGTGGGTCTATTTCTGTTTTGTAAATAAGTTCATTTGTATCCTTTTTTTTAGATTCCACATATAAGCGATATCATATGATACTTGTCTTTCTCTTTCTGACTTACTTCACTTAGTATGATAATCTCTAGGTCCATCCATGTTGCTGTAAATGGCATTATTTCGTTCTTTTTTATGGCTGAGTAATATTCAGTAATATTTCATTTCATTCTTTTTTATGGCTGAGTAATATTCCGTGTGTGTGTGTATGTGTGTGTGTGTGTGTGTGTGTATGTATACACATACACACACACACACACACACATCTTCTTTATCCATTCATCTGTCGATGGATGTTTAGGTTGCTTCCATGTCTTGGCTATTGTGAATAGTGTTGCAGTGAACATTGGGATGCATGTATATTTTTGAATTATGGTTTGAGCGACAGAATTAATAAAGGATGTTAAATCATCATTTGTCTGTTAATAGGGTTTTTTGATGATTGTAGTCAGAAAAGTGGTTATTTCAGTAGAGGTTACTGACTGAGAAGAGGCACAGGGACGCTCCTAAGGTGCTGGAAATATTCTATATCTTGATCTGAGCGAAAATTATTCAGTATTTACATATGTAAAAATTTGTCAAGCTGCACATACAAGATTAGTGCACTTTATGAACTTCATATTTGTTATGCCTAAATAGAAAAAGGGGGAAATACAGTAATGTTTAATATTGAGGAACATGATAACAATAAGTCCTGTGAAAACAGTCGTATGTACTGTAGAAATAGTCATGAACATATTTGCTTTACGAAAATCTGCTAAACAAACTTCTTTCCAATTTCGCTATGAGCCTTGCTCCTGTTTCTCCAGAACATATATTTATTTTCATTTTGTAATTATAGTGCTTATTTCCCCTTCACGTTGGCTTCCAGGCAGCTCTAAGTCCAATATTCAGTCAATCCAGGTACCTGTGTAGTGTTTTTCTTATGTTTTTTAAATTAATTTCAACCTTACCATACATTTTGGCTTATTTCTTTACAACTTTAAGAATTTTGTCCTTAAATTTCTTCACTTTCTAATTTTGGCAATCAAAACTGTAGACACCAAGATCTCTACTTGGTTTTATTTATTTATTTATTTGGTGCTGTCTTCCATGCTTTTATTTATTTATTTTTTTAACATCTTTATTGGAGTATAATTGCTTTACAATGTTGTGTTAGTTTCTGCTGTATAACAAAGTGCATCAGCTATATGTATACATACATAGCCTCCCTCTTACGTCTCCTTCCCACCCTCCCTATCCCACCCCTCTAGGTGGACACAAAGCACCGAGCTGATCTCCCTGTGAGATGCTGCTGCTTCCCACTAGCTATTTTACATTTGGTAGTGTATATATGTCCATGCCACTCTCTCACTTCGTCCCAGCTTACCCTTCCACCTCCCCGTGTCCTCAAGTCCATTTTCTTCTACTTGGTTTTAAAGGATACAATTAATGACCTTTTAAGTATTTTCTGAGACTATAATTGTATTATTTAAAAACTCCATCCATTGATTCGATTGAGTTTGTTTCCTTGGGGAGTAATTCTTCTGTTTGATGTTATTGGTACTTGTCTATACTGATTCTAACTTTCCTTGATGTTTGGTGATTCCTGATTCTTGATGTTTACAGATCACTTTCTGAACAGTTCTCTTTTGCACATTTCTCTTTTTTAGTGAATATTGAGGGTGGATGTGAGGAGTGGGGAGGAACTGGAGCTAGATGTGATGTCATTTGGTTTCTAATTTTCAGAAATTCTTTCATTTTCCACCCACTAGTAGCAGTTCTTTTATTTTACAGCACTGCTGTTGAAATTTTTTTTGGAAAGTAGCAGCACCATGGGCTCAGTCTGCCATCTTGAGATCTCTTGAGAACATGAAAGATCTCAGCAACAGGGGAGCAATATGAGCTGACAGCTGTGGAAATACGTTCACCAGTGACACCAGCATTCAGTGGGCCAAACTCTGGGAGTGTGAGCTGCGAGTCAGAAAAGCATGGAGGCAAGATGATGGGTAGCAGGTGATGTTGGCAGGCACTGCTGGGTACCTACCAGGAAATAGACTTTATAATCTGGATCTGTCTCTTATTGGTCATTACAGTGCAGTTTATGGACAGGACAGGCGTTTGTAAAGGACCAGGGACATAGCAGACAATAGCCACCTAGTCCTAAAAATTCAGAAAGTTTTCTTAATTCACTACCCTCCTCCCACTGATTAGTAGCTCTCTGATCAGATGTGCTGCCTGTGACTGATGTCAGGCATAAACCTCTAAGACGGCAAGCAGGCAAGCATATGGAGACTGGGTCCCTGTGGAGAGACTGGTGCTTTCTGACTTTTTCAGCCTGAGGAAGAAATGCTTTGGGTCAGTTATTTCTGGCAATTGCCTGGGGGTAGCCCATGGAAGGATTTGTCAGTAGTTTTGATGAAGATCCTTTTGAAGAGAAGGATAGAGTTTTGAGAATTTCAGTTCTAGTCAAAATAAAGATTTTGTTAGTAATCATATTTATTTCTTAGTGCAATAGGAATGATTTAACAAAATATTCTATGTAAATCCCAGTGTACAGTGCTTGGCATATACTGAACACTTAATAAATGTTAGCAGTAATTATTTCTACTATTATGTGCTTTGTTATCTGCTTTGACTCTTGTATTGGGTCACTGTCAGTCACCCCTCTAAATACCTAGAATACCTAGAATGTGTGGAGGTACAGAGTTAAATCCAAACTATCTCTATATCATTAGAGTCTCCATGGAGTGTGTAGTGAGGCAGCTGTGGTTGTATAAGAGACAAGAGAGCTGCAGCTACCCTGAAAACGTTAGGGTGGAAATAAAATTATTCCTTTCAAATGTTTTTTTCCTTCAAATTCAATTAAGTAGGTTTATAATAGACTCTGAAGCCACTTACAAAGTCATGAACACAATATCATATCCATACCAAGTCCTTTACGGCTTCCAGGGCTTTCATTCCAGTGAGAAAGCAATTCTTTCCTGTTAAATGGAAGTTAATGAGTTTGAAAACATCGCCCAGCAGGAGAGCAGGCAGTGACCATCCTGACAGCTTTTAGAGAGATCTGAACTTTGTCAGTTTACTGACACAATTAAACTGTGATGTTTTATTTGTATTTTTGAGGCTTTGCCATAAAACATTTACTTTCTTTTGTTTTTCTTCTCCACCCCTCCATTTCTGTTCACTCTATATTAACAAAGATTAAGGCTGCAATTCGAGTCAAAACATGATCTCCTTAAATCAAAACAACTTATGAAAGTGCATTGATGAGAATGTGTCTAAATACCCCAGTATACTTCCTGATTAGTTGTTTGGTGACTCCCAATGCATAATTAAAGGTTATTCAAGCAAATTCCAAAGAAGAGCTTCCTTCTTTTTTTAAGGTATCCCTAAAATTATATGTTAACTGTCATCGTTGTACTTCCTTCTTTTTAGAAATGTACTATGGATTTTTAAAAGGCAAGGGAGGGGGCTTCCCTGGTGGCACAGTGGTTGAGAGCCCGCCTGCCGATGCTAGGGGACACGGGTTCGTGCTTGGTCCGGGAGGAACCCACATGCCGTGGAGCGGCTCGGCCCAGTGAGCCATGGCCGCTGAGCCTGCGCGTCCGGAGCCTGTGCTCCGCAGCAGGAGGAGCCCCAACAGGGAGAGGCCCGCGTACCGCAAAAAAGAAAAAAAGGCAAGGGAGGGGATTGTGGAGGCCATTAATTTGCCCTGGTGTTTGATGCAGAACTTTTTCTTACTTTTCTTTAAACTTCCTGCTGATCTCCTCTTACCTGGGGCTGTACTAATTTGCACGTGTTCACCTTAGACCCTTCAAGACAACAGAATTTAGGCTGCTGGAAGTTAAGGAATCCTCCCTAACAGAAAAGAAAATCAGTGAAGGGCATTTCTTCAAATCCATACCAAGCCAAAAAGCAAAAATGCTGGTTTTTCAAACTTTCCAAACATCAAATACAAGACCTCAACCTCACCAGTCACTCTATCTATTCATAACGAAAACAGAAAAGCGGCTTACCTGGTGATTAAGCCAAGCACTCGCCATCTCTGGCTGAGGCAGGAGCACAGGTTGCAAGAAACTGGGAAATCCAGGCCAATCATTAGATGTGAGCTCCCTTCAGGACACTTTCTAGGAATGCATTCTATCCCAGCTGGCCTTAGGCCTCTAAGCTGCAGTGGAGAAGTTCCCAGAAGTGAATTTTTCAAGTTTCTGAGAATGAACCCTCCTCTCTCCTTCCCGGACTGGCTGGAAATATCAGAGTGTTCTTTGCTCTTGCCTTTTGACTGACTCATCTGGGACATAACTGTGGGTCCCACTTAGAGAAGCATTGTTCTAAAAGAGGGATGAAAACAAAAGATGTATTTAATTATGATTGTATGTAATTTTTAGATAGGTGTTTCAATCACATAGTTCAGATTTCAGAAGGTACGCACAGTTTGGTAAAATTGCCCCCCAAATCCAAATAACCAGCCACCCTGTCTCCTCCCCAGAGGCAAGCAACTTTGTCATTTTCTTTTGCTTTCTTCCAAAATATTCTATGCAAAATAAAAAATATTATAAATACATATTTCCTTTTACTCATCTTTAAACAAATAAGCTTTGGTTTGTATCTTGTTTTATTCAATTAATTATATATCTTGGAGATCCTTCTCTACATTTTAAAGTACATTCCGTGTCAGGTCATAGAGAGCTTTCTCATTCTTTTGGGGAATTTATCATAATTTAGCCAATCCTCTACTAGTAGATATTTGGTTTGTGTCCAATGATTTGCTCTTACGAATGGTGGCACAAGATAAAGTTGTGTCCTTGTATCATTTCACACATGTGGGAAAGTATCAGTGGGCTAAAGCGAAATTCCTAAGTCAAAAGGTAAATTTTACTTAAAATTTTGACAAATATTACAACTTTTTCTCCTTTAAAATCTTCTACCTGTAATACATGAGTGTTTATTTCATTAGACCGTTTTCAAACTGTACATGACTTTTTTTTTGCCAACCTGATATATGAAAAATAGTACTCAGTATAGTTTTAAATCATATTTTTTTCTTATATGTGAGACTAAGCATCAGGTATTTATTGAGCATCTACTGAATGTCAGGTTCTGGAGGCCACTGAGAATACAGCATTGAATGAGACAGCCATGGGCTCAGCCCTCATGGGTTTTACAGTCTAATGGAAGCCAGGCACTAAATGAGTCATTACAAATGAAAGGGGGAGCTCTTCAGGGCAGGCATTAATTCTACTTTCTGGGCAAAAAAAATAAAATGCCCCCAAGAGGCTCCTAAGCAAATGTAGGAGCAAGAATTTGGGCCTTTGACTCTAAATTTAGGATTCTTATGAAATCACAATTACCTTTAAAGTATAGAAGCACCACTGCCTTATATTGGTTATCAATCAGTTTCTTTGTTGCCACCGCTCAGAGCCTCAGAGAGCAGGCGCTGAGCGTCACATCAAATAGTTACTGAGCTCACAAGTTATTGGTGTGAAAGGGATATCTGGAGAATGTAGACCATCTCCTGCACCAGAAGATCTCATAGTCTGGAAGGAGAGAGAAAGTATGTACCCAGAACACAGTGCAACGTGAGTGAGCACCAAAGGGGGACAAATGAGATGCTGTGTCAGAGGGAAAGGGAAGGAGACAGGACCTGTGCCTGTCGGTGGACAGGCAGGTGGCACAGAGCTCACGGAGGAGCAGTGGAGATGCCCACTGGAGTCTGAGAGCGAAAGGCCTGGATTTCCAGACTGTGGCCACTGGGGACCCGCTTGAAGGTGCCTGAGCAGGAAAGTGTGATGGGCAGACTATCCCCAGGTTCTAGGGGATTAAGCTGGTCATGATATTTCTTAATTTCTAAGAAATGGGTAGCTCTATACCCACAGCTTGGCAAGGATCTTCAAATGAAGAGATTCCTCCCCTAAAAAATGAAGAAGACACATGTGACCCAGCACACTCCAAGTCACCTCTCGAGGATGAGCTTTAAAGTTTTGACTCAGATTCTCAGAATACCCATTGAATACCAGCATTTTTCTAAATGACAAATGCACATACCCTTGACAGAGCAACTGACCTCTGGAAATTTTACCTCCGGAAGTACATGTATAAGCTGACATGTGTACGCGTTGTTCCCTGCAACATCCTTTGAAATTGATTCACTATGCTGTACAGCAGAAACTAACAGAACATGGTAAATCAACTATACTCCAATAAAAGTTAGTTAAAATCTAAAAAGTAGTAACAAAAGATTGGAAACAACCCAAGTGTCCAATAGGAGATTGATGGAATCAGTTACTGTATATACATGCAATGAGACATTATGCACATATAAAAAACATGAGAAATCTTTCCATGTTCTTTAAAAGAAGGGCTGCTAATTGGGAAAAAGTGGTACAGAAGAGTGTGCTACTTTCTGTATAAAGAAGGAACAAAGAACTATATTCATATTTAATTTGCGTTTTCAAAATCCCAGAGGGATACATTTTAAAAAATCTACTGAAAAGTAGTTATCCAAGGGAGGAGGGTGTAAACTTTAGGGCAGAAAGACAGGAGTGGAAATATATCTTTTCATTCTGATCCTTAATTATATTTTAAATACGTGAGGGCATTACCTAGTCAACATAGTATTTTATCAGATGCCAACGAGCAGAACACATTCAGCAGGCGCTTCCGTTGCCCATGAGGCTGGGCTGTGATTCCCAGCTCGACACAGAGGTTCCTGAGTAGAGTGCAGACCTGGAGCTTCCATACAGAGGAGGGCCACTTACCAGCATTTATTCATTCATATCCCCTCCAGAGAATCTAATTCCTGCTCTCTGCGATCAGGCAAAGCTGCTTGTTCTCCTGCAGCAGAACTTGTGCATCAAAGGAGGTTTTGGGATGTACTCAGTCACTGAGATACCATCTCTGTGATGGCCTGTGCCCTGTGCCCTGTGCCCAGCCCTCCTAGCAGAAAGAAGCAGGTAATCCAGCACTGGCCAGTTCCCTGAGCTCAGAGGGCACCTGCCTGAAGAGCAAAGGGCACCCACTTTCTAACAAATATTCCATTTTATATCAAATCTAGAGGATGACAGGTGTCCTTAGTGTCACCATCAGCAATTCAGGAGTTGCCTCCTTCACCCCTCTGTCTTCCTCTCAACTTTCTTAGAGTGGGGGTCTGGGTGTGTGTGTGTGTGCATGTGTGCATGCGCTATGTGTGTTCTTGCTTGTGAAAGAAAATAGAACATAGTGATTTAAAAATACAAAACAAATTTGCGTAAACATGGGTTCAAATCTGAGTTTGGCACTTATCAACATGGCCTTGAAAAGGTTACTTAAGACTTTCCTGGTGGCACAGTGGTTAAGAATCCACCTGCCAATGCAGGGGACAAGGGTTTAAGCCCTGGTCCAGGAAGATCCCACATGCCATGGAGCAGCTAAGCCCATGAGCCACAACTACTGAGCCTGTGCTCTACAGCCCGTGGGCCACAACTACTGAGCCCGTGAGCCACAGCTACTGAAGCCTGCGTGCCTAGAGCCTGTGCTCTGCAACAAGAGAAGCTACCACATTGAGAAGCCCACGCAAGGCAACAAAGAGTAGCCCCAGCTAGCTGCAACTAGAGAAAACCCGCGTGCAGCAATGAAGACCCAACGCAGCCAAAAATAAATAAATAAATAAATAAATTTATTTAAAAAATAAGAGGTTACTTGACATAACCCAGTTTACTCACCTAAAAATGAGGTGGTTTTATAAAACAAAGAAAATATATTAAAGCATTAGCCTTTTACCTGGCAATTAGAAAAGACTCAGTAAATGTGTTGCTGATGATGTACAATGACCTTCTCCTTGTTGTGAAACCTCTGATGTAGAATAATCTGGAACCATTGGGTAGAAAATATATTGAATAACCCTATCGGCTTGTTTAGATCAGTTGCAATAAAGAGACGTGGAATCTCCCCCAAGAGTCCCATGGAAACTTCTTTCATCTTCCTGAAATGATCTACCTGAAACCAAGAGGTGATATCTCCTTCATGTAGCTTTGGAAATGTTCCCAGTTCAAACTATATATTTGTTTATATATGTAGCCAGAGTGGCTGACAGACATTTAAGCTGCATTAGGCTTCTTGGCTGTAACCTCCTCCTCTAATTAGGCTTGTAATTGCAGAGCAAGGACAAATTGATTCAGCCAAAAGATCCTCTACTGGGAGCCTGGCCACAAGACGGACTCAGCGCCCCCCTCTCTTCATATTCCTTATTTTTTTTTAATTTATGTATTTATTTTTGTCTGCATTGGGTCTTTGTTGCTGCGTGATGGCTTTCTCTAGTTGTGGCGAGCAGGGACTACCCTTGGTTGCTGTGCGCGGACTCCTCATTGCAGTGGCTTCTCTTATTATGGAACACAGGCTCTAGGTGCGCGGGCTTCAGTAGTTGTGACACACGGGCTCAGTAGCTGTGGTGCACGGGCTTAGTTGCTTCGTGGCACATGGGATCTTCTCGGACCAGGGCTTGAACTCTCGTCCCCTGCATTGGCAGGTGGATTTTTAACCACTGCACCACCAGGGAAGTCCCTCTTCGTATTCTTTAAACACACTCAGATGACATACCCCACCATCCCCTGGAGAAAGCAGAAACTCACGGCTACTCGCAGGCCCCTGTCTGGCTCCTAGAACAAGGCTGCTGCTCCATTCAGGTTCACAGCTTTCTGCTCCTGAACCTTTCAGTGACAGAGAACAAGGACAGACTCTGTGGGGAGAGACCCTGGACTCTGAGGAGGGTCCCTCTAGCCTGTCCTCTCACAGGTCTCTTGAGTGAAGCTGTGACTCTTCAGGGAGTCCTCTCTCTTTGCCTGCCTTCCTTCTTTCCTCCCTCCCTCCCTTCCTTCCTATTTTCCTTCCTTCCTTCCTTTTCTAATACAGATAAATAAATCTAATAAGCCTAAAGGATTTGCTACTACTATACCCACTTTAAAGGCTTAATCTTTTTTTTAAAGGTGAGACAACTTGCTCTGAAAGACATTAAGCAACTTATCCAATGATGATTCAGATAATGGTGAGCTGGGATAGGAAGCAGATCAGTCTGACTCTAGAGCTCACACTCTTAGCCACCTTGCTGTACCGCCCGTCATTTTGAAAGAGGGTCCTTGGGCTAATTGCTTTGCAGAGCATGAGAGGGGCACATCATGGGCGTTCTCCCTGTATGTCGTATTTTAATGGCACACAGAGAAACCTGATTGCTTGGGCCGATTGAAACGTGAATGCTGTAGAGGAGGCTTATTAATGGACCAGGGTTATTCTGAGGTCCTAGCAAAGCACGGGTCATCTCCAACTCAAAACCATCAAGAGCTATAAAAGCCACTTCTTTCCAGGATATTATTCAATAATCAAAGTCGAGTTAAAGGGTAAAAAAAGCAACACTATCTCCAGAGGAGGATGTAAAGGATAAAGGATCTCCCCTTGCCTGTAATTCTAATACATCTTCTCAGGAACCTAATTTGGACTCAGGGCTTCTCCATTAACTATATAAATGGAATTAAAGACTTGATTCCAGCAGAGAACATGAAGTACTTAAGGAATTGCTTCAGCCAGATGACGCATTGTTAATAGTAATAAGGAGTGGAATTATATAGTATTTCTGTGGCCCTTTATTTGCAGAGAGTGTTTGTTGGCTTCCTCACACACACATTACAATCCTAATGGTCATTACAATCCAAACGGTCCCATTTGTCATGCCTCTATGTATTTGCAGCATTTAAATATTTGTGACTAAATTAATGCTCATGGAAGCCCCGTGTGGTCTGTTGCTTCATCTATTCATAGAACACTTGCCCTCCCAGCCAAGGACCTCACCCGAGTCTCCTTGACCACCACAGGCTTCTGCAGGCTGTTTGGGGTCACGAGGCCTAGCACCAATTGTCTTCTGTCAGTGGAGACTTTATTGATATCCTGGCTCATTGAAAGATCTTCTATTCTTGGGACTATGTTTCTGTTTTTAGCTGCAGATCCTTTTCTTGACTCTATTTCTGTAGTTCAGTGCCTTTAAGTAGGTTCACTCTTAAGATATCTGAGATTTAATTCACCAAATCCTGACTACCGGCTTAATTGGCATAATGCAGAGTAAATTATGATTCGCTGTAGATAATATTTATCTACCACTTTCCACTGTAAGTCCACATCTGATACTGCTTTTCCTGTTTTATGAGTTAGGTGGTGATGGTGGTGATGATGATGATGATGATAATCAAAAAAGAATTCATTGGGCTTCCCTGGTGGTGCAGTGGTTGAGAATCTGCCTGCCGATGCATGGGACACGGGTTCGTGCCCCGGTCCAGGAAGATCCCACATGCCGCGGAGCGCCTGGGCCCGTAAGCCATGGCCGCTGAGCCTGTGCGTCCAGAGCCTGTGCTTCACAATGGGAGAGGCCACAGCAGTGAGAAGCCCACGTACCAAAAAAAAAAAGAATTCATTGAGTACTGAGATATCAAGCACTTAGCTGAGTACTTCACTTACACATTCACATTTACCCCTCACAAGAAACCTGTGAGGTATTATTACTATTATTGTTATTATTAATATCATTCCCATTTTACAGAGGCAGAAGCTGAGGCCCAATTCACATAAGCCAGCCAGTGAGCCTGATACTCACACCCAGGTTATCTGACTCTACCCCACGCACTGAAACCATGATAACCCTTGTACAACCCTCATTTGCTCCGGATCTCTTGAGACGGGCAAGCTGAGGATATGTTGTGCTGGGTTTTTTAAACTGTAATCTATCTTAGTCTCACCTATGGTTTGTTTAGGAAACTTCTGTGTACTCAGGTTGCCTGGATGTTGAAAGCTAAAAGTCAGAGAATTATTCTCAACCCTTCATGCTCCTCTGTGTTGCCTCTCCTCTTTATCTGTTTTTCCCTTTCCAGAATGATGACCTGAGTCTCAGCTTTATGGGGTTTTTTTAGAATAGAATTGAATTTTCTTCATTTTACAATCTAACACCTTCTACTCCATGTCCTAACAGCAGTATCCTGGGCTTTGGGGATTGCTATTGGTCCACATGTTGGTGACAGTAAATTAGCATCTGGCCAAAAGACCCAGTTTTTCTTGTTGAGAAATATGAATCTCTGAGGCCAGGGAAATTCTGCAAAATATAACAGAGTTTACTTATATTTCTTCTGTACTCTCACCTCTGGCCTTTCCAGTGTCCCCAGATCACGCCTCTCATGTAGGAAAGTGTGGCTATTGATCCACACTGCGTGTTGGTAACATAATGTGGTACCTCTGTCAGGTGGCACTAAAATATATGATAGTATGTGGAAGACTTAAGCTAAAAGAATGTTTCTCAAGTGGTAGAATTTAATGTTGAAACAATAACAGTTAACAGGTATCATGTTCTTACTTAGCTACACCAAGTTCTTCCCGTATTATCTCATTTCATTCTTATGTCAACTTTATACAACAGGTACATGATTCCATCTTACTAATGGAGAAATGACATATAGTCTGCCTCATGTGTCCCAGCTGGTAAATGGGGGAAATGAATTCAAATGCTGATCTGTTTCATTCTAAAACTACACTTAACCTCTGTGGTCCACCCCGATGAAGGACACAGGTGTGATCAGGAGACCCATCCCTATGATGATCAGACAGAGGTGCCCCCCACTCTGCCTGCACACAGGCTGATCCTGACAAAGGATTAGCTGAGGTCCCCTCTCACATCTACAGTGATGATGTTTCCCTCCCATCTGTGGTGGGAATTTACCAGGTGGCAGAGAGTGACAGTGAGGGTGATTCCTGAACCCGGGGTATGGCTGATGAATCAACCCAGGGAATCCTCAGAACCAGCTCTCCTTTGGACAGAATTAACCTCTTTCCTTCTTCCATCCTCAGTAGGAGAGGAGGGGATCCTACACAAGGAAGGAGAGAGGACCCATTTATTGAGCACCTACTGGATGCACACTCTGTGCTAGGCTCTTTCAGACTTATCTCATGGAGAGCTCAGTCCTCCTTTTCTTCATAGGGATCTGTTGACTAAACACTGTTTTGACGGAGCAGATACCTGCAAAATAAATCACAGAGAACTCATTTGGCTTGGCTTTTGCATAGTTTTCATCATACAAGATAAGACATTAGATCAAAGTCTGTGCATTGGTTAGTTTTTATGCACCAACTTGGCTGAGCTATAATTCCATTATTAAACACTGTCAGGTGTTACACCAAAGGTATTTTTTTAGATGTGGTTAACATTTACAGTCAGTTGATTATGAATAAAGGAAATTACCGTTAATAACGTGGGTGGGCCTCATCCAATCAGTTGAAGGCATTAAAAACAAAAACTGAGATTTCCCAGAGAAGAAATTCTGCCTCAAGACTGCAATATCAACTCCTGCCTGGGTTTCCAGCCTGTCCTACAGATTGCAGCTTCCACAATAACATGAGCCAATTCCTTAAGAATAAATCTGTCTGTCTATACCTATAATGTGTCATCTGTTTCAGCCTGAAAAATTTGAAACTCTCAAAAGCACTCAGATGGGAGCTGCCAACCCTTGGAGTAACAGTGCTGCCTCTGCTTTGTGTCTTGGGTGTCATTCTTTAATTCCCAGCATCCCTCTAGGCACTCTTTAGGTGGCACTGTCACCCAGCTCAAGAGGTGAGAGGCCACATGGTTCTGAGTTCTTCCAATTCTACCCCCATTGAAAAGTTTAAAAGAACACAGTGTGGCTGAGCAGGTGCTGCAGAGGCTTGGAGTTTGTGTCACTATAACGTTGTGTAGTGTGGACACTTAAAGAAGAAAGGGGCTGCCTGCATTGTCTCCACCCCATCTTTAATGCAGATGAGTTGCTGTCCTCCGTGGAAAATGCCAGTTGGGGAGGTCTGTGTTACTTTCAGAGTCTCCATCTCAGGGCCTCAGACTTTTGTAGCATCAGACATTTGTAGCATGGAGTCAAATTTAGTCAAATGTGACAGATTTAAAGTCCATTAAGTCCTGGGGAAAGAGCATCTGAAGAGCCTGAAGATGAGCTCATTTACCTCTCTTCAAAGATAAGTTAGTGAAAAAGTTCAACAGAGGAGTGTTCAGCAGGTTGAAGCTCATAAATCTGTCAGTAAACTTTACTGACTGCATACAGGAAATTAAGCAAGGCTTTTTTTTTCCCTTACCTCCAGTATCATTTTGAATGATGTACTCTGCCTTATGGAAAGATCATCTTCTTCTTGGCTGCTCGCCAGGCTTCTGGAAGACAGGGACAGATTTTATTTTTGTATCAACCTGTTTCTGATTCAGAGTTTAGGGTGACATATAGTCAGGCATCAGGTTAAAAAAATCATCTGTTAGAGGTCAGTCAACCCACTTTCAATTACGCTCAATGGGATATAATTGGTGATATTGACAATGCACTGGATTGCATTGATTTTCCCACTGGAGTGAAAAACCTTGGGACACTTTTATTTTTCATCCCAATACCCTGTTGTGAAAAATTCTCTAAGGAAAAATTATGTTATTCATAAGTTTTTTAGATATATCTATGCTGTTTTCCTGAAAGACTTGACCTTAAGTGTAAATAATTTACAACTTATTGCATGCTGACTCTGCAGGACTTCCACCCTGTCTTATTCTGGTTCTGTAATGAAACAGAGACGCCCAGCTGAGGGGTGAATAGGAGCTAGAAGCCAGCCACACTCCACTTGCCAAGTTACTCACCTTGAAGAAGGGGCATCTTTCTCCAATTCACATGAGTCACTGGTTGTTTATATACACGTTACATTTATTCTGCACAAATGTTGCACAAGGTAGAGTTATGAATGTGGAGAGAGGGAAGATTAGGATGTACCCTGTGCCGTAGGGTTGGAATTATTGGTATTAGTACGGACTCATGATATTTAATAGAGAGACAGACAGACATAGTCATAAATATATGTAAGTGTGTGTGTCTGCACACACACTCGCATGCACATTTTCTAACTCTGTCTACTTAGAATAAGACATACTAGGGCTTAAATCTTAGTACCTTGTCCATGTGGATATGGCTTTGGTCAAATCACTTACCAGTTGTAACCCCCATCTTTCTCATCCAAAAAACCCCCCAAAAAACAAGAAAGAAAGGAAAATGGGGATGGTAATAATAGCTACCTAGCAAGGTTATTGTGATGATTAAATGAGATAAAACATACTTATGAAGTCTGGCACTCCCAAACCCATTCTATGAGGCCACCATCACCCTGATACCAAAGCCAGACAAAGATATCACAAAAAAAGAAAACTACGGGCCAATATCACTGATGAATATAGATGCAAAAATCCTCAACAAAATACTAGCAAGCAGAATCCAACAGCACATTAAAAGGATCATACACCATGATTAAGTGCGGTTTATCCAGGAATGCAAGGGTTCTTCAGTATATGCAAATCAATCAATGCAATACACCATATTAAAAAAATTGAAGGCTAAAAACCATATGATAATCTCAACAGGTGCAGAAAAAGCTTTCAACAAAATTCAACACCCATTTATGATAAAACTCTCCAGAAAGTAGGCATAGAGGGAACCTACCTCAACATAATAAAGGCCATGTATGACAGACCCACAGCCAACATCGTCCTCAATGTGAAAAACTGAAACCATTTCCTCTAAGATTAGGAACAAGACAAGGCTGCCCACTCTCACCACTATTATTCAACATAGTTTTGGAAGTTTTAGCCACAGCAATCAGAGGAGAAAAAGAAATAAAAGGAATCCAAATCGGAAAAGAAGAAGTAAAACTGTCACTCTTTTCAGATAACATGATACTATACATAGAGAATCCTAAAGATGCTACCAGAAAACTACTAGAGCTAATCGATGAATTCAGTAAAGTTGCAGGATACAAAAGTAATGCACAGAAATTTCTTGCAGTCCTATACACTAATGATGAAAAATCTGAAACAGAAATTAAGGAAACACTCCCATTTACCATTGCAACAGAAAGAATAAAATATCTAGGAATAAACCTACCTAAGGAGACAAAAGACCTGTATGCAGAAAACTATAAGACACTGATGAAAGAAATTAAAGATGGTACAAACAGACAGAGAGATATACCATGTTCTTGGATTGGAAGAATCAACATTGTGAAAATGACCATACTACCCAAAGCAATCTACAGATTCAGTGCAATCCCTATCAAACTACCACTGGCATTTTTCACAGAACTAGAACAAAAAATTTCACAATTTGTATGGAAACACAAAAGAACCTGAATAGCCAAAACAATCTTGAGAAAGGAGCTGGAGGAATCAGGCTCCCTGACTTTAGACTATACTACAAACTACAGTAATCAAGACAGTATGGTACTGGCACAAAAACAGAAATATAGATCAATGGAACAGGATAGAAAGCCCAGAGATAAACCCATGCACATATGGTCACCTTATCTTTGATAAAGGAAAGCTTTTGCACAGCAAAGGAAACCATAAACAAGATGAAAAGACAACCCTAAGAATGGGAGAAAATATTTGTAAACGAAACAACTGACACAGGATTAATCTCCAAAATATACAAGCAGCTCATGCAGCTCAATATCAAAAAACAAACAACCCAATCCAAAAATGGGCAGAAGACCTAAATAGAAAGTTCTCCAAAGAAGACATACAGATTGCCAACAAACACATGAAAGGATGTTCAACATCACTAACCATTAGAGCAATGCAAATCAAAACTACAGTGAGGTATCACCTCACACCAGTCAGAATGGCCATCGTAAAAAAATCTACAAACAATAAATTCTGGAGAGGGTGTGGAGAAAAGGGAATCCTCTTGCACTGTTGGTGGGAATGTAAATTGATATAGCCACTGTGGAGAACAGTATGGAGGTCCTTAAAAGCTAGAACTACCATATGACCCAGCTATCCCACTACTGGGCATATACTCTGAGAAAACCATAAACGTATGGTATGGGGATATATGTATGCACATAGCCTTTTCACTTTGTTATACAGCAGAACCTAACACAACATTGTAAAGCAATTATACTCCAATAATGATGTTAAAATATAATAAAAGGGGGAAGTCAGACTTTACATATCTGCTGCTGGGTCTTTAACTGAAAGCCTGAGATAGGACTCACACAAATGCTGGAGTTCTGTGGCTTCGCTGACACAGATGGCACTTGAAGAAGACCATCAAGAGAGCCTTGCATGTTCTTGAGGACTGCAATCTGGCGAATTATTTAAAGTAGTGTTCTTAAGTCACTTGAGGAGTCGTTAAGCACTCGGTACACTGATTACGCTCTTTAGATTTTCTTTGGACCAAATTACAGCATAAGAATTTCCTTCATAAACATGTAATTACTTTGAGGGAAAAAAATCACATTTCAGGAAATAATAATAGTAAATTATATAATGCTTTACATATTGACTTGCATAATTTTGTTAGGTTTCTAAGGGTCTTCATGGAACATTTTGATCTTCGCAGCTTGTGATCAAGAACTTGTGGATGCTTTTCCAAAAGCAAGAGCCCAGGCAAGGAAGCAGCCTTTGGGTTAAGGCTGGGTGGGAAAGGGGGAACAAGCCCCCCAGAGAGCCAGAGGAAGGCCGACTCTCCTCTGAGGAAGAATGCCCACTTTTGGGTTTGAAAGAACATAGACTGTGGATTCCCCAGGTAGAACCTGGGTCAAACTTATTTTTCTTCACTTTCCAGCAGTGCATCCTTGGCATGTATTCCTTATCTGAGAATTGTGGATAATAGCATCTACTTTGAAGTGTTGCTGGGAGGATTGTCCATCACCATTGTTGGCCCTTGGACTGTTGGCCAAGGTCTGGGCCTTTTTTTTAAACTTATTTTATTGAAGTATAGTTGATTTACAATGTTGTGTTAATTTCTGCTGTATAGCAAATTTAAAAAATTATCTGATCCTCTCTTTCTTGGGAAATAAAACACCTCCTTTGTCTAGAGTAATGGTAGGGAAAATAAAGATCAGATCATTTCAGATGTCTTCAGCCTCTTTTGATTTGAGATCCTCAGGTTTAGTCTACCTTGTGTCTATTTATTCTCTCTCTCTCTCTCTCTCTCTCTCTCATCAGCTTTATGGCGTAAGCATTCTTGTCTAGCTGACTCTTTCCCAACACTATCACAATGTAGATACTGAATTATTTTCACTGAATGAATGAAGTGAGGGTCAATAATTCAGTGTCAAATGTCTTGGGCATGAAATTGTCTTTATTTTTTTCATTGAAGTATAGTTGACTTACAATGTTCTGTTAATTTCTGCTGTATAGCAAAGTGATTCAGTTACACATATATATACATTTTTTTGGTATTCTTTTACATTATGGTTTATCACAGGATATTGATTATAGTTCCTTGTGCTATACAGTAGGACCTTGCTGTTTATCCATTCTGTATATAATAGTTTGCATCTATTAATCCCAAACTCCCAATCCATGGGGCTTCTTGATTGGTCCTGGTGCTCAAAGTTATGGGCTCACTGGACCTTCTACAGATAGTGGCTCAAAGCAGACCTGTCTCATTTGGCTGCAGTTTTCTCAAAGATCCTCCTCTACTTGTCCTGAAGATCCATCCCAACTACTGTGAAAAACTATTTGCTTTTGCAGAAATGATTTTACTTTGCCTTTGCCTTTTACAAACCCAGTTTTTGCTTATGTTATAATTAGACCAGGGGAGGGAGAGGGCTGATTATATACCTTTGGCTCAGCTAAACTCAGGTTTTGTTCACAAAACTTCTGCTTATAAATATTTCCTTGGGAACATATATGTTGAGAAGACTAAATCTCCTTGTAGATTTTAAAATACTTCCAGAAAGACCACATAGTATCTTAACTCTATTTTATAATCTCTAACTCACAATTCATGCTTTTCAAAGCACATTGTATTCACTGTATCATTGGGTCCTCAGGGCAACAGGATTATTATTTCTACTTCCCAGATTAGGGAGTATGAAGTCCAAGAGTTTGTGATTCAGCATCCACAGAACTGACATTAGGGTTTTGACTGTTCTTTCCCAACGCTGTGTTCCCAGTGCTTCAACCTTACCATGTTGTGTCCCATTAAAGATACTTCATGTGTGTAATAATAATAATAATGGCAAAAATAATAATAAAATACCTTCAAAACACTTTGTACTCAGCATTTTTCTTCTGTTTCCCCTCCAGACTTCTGCTCCCAAGAAATATGTTTCAGTACCATGTTTTATTAACTTTAACTAAGTTTACAGGAGGGAGTATTCAACTACAGCAACCCTAATTGGCTAGAAACATAATATAATAATCTCTTTTCACCCAAATTGTAGAGGAGTTAATTGGACCTGCAGAGCCAACAGTTAAACACATTCATTTAAACATGCAGTGAATCTAATTTACTCCGAAAACATTGTTGCAGAAGCAGGGCAAATGGAAGGGAAGGAGGGAGTATCCTGAGCGGAGCTTTAACTCAGTTTAGTTATCTGTTCTTGCTAGATAAACAAAACAAAACATAATAATTTACTTAAATATATCTGTTTGTGTGTGTGTGTGTGTGTGTGTGTGTGTGTATGTTTGTAAGATAGATAGATAGGTAGAGAGACACTTTTCCAATTGAAACAGTCAAAAATTAAAAAATTATAAATTTTATATTGGAGTTGAACTAAGCCAAAATCAGCAGGTTGGGATCACTGTGTTCCCTGCCCCCAGCTCCTCATAACCATTATCCCTAAGAGCCTAAATACAATAGGAAGGGTTTTTTTCCATGTAATTTTTGCCCTATGGCAAAAAAAAACCCTTAAAATTTAGTGATTAAGAACTGGTCCAATTTAAATCAGCGGTTACTAGTTGCTTGGTATATTAGAAATCAAGTATATTGATTTTTAGTATATTGATTTTAGTTCCTCCTGCCACTCAGTGGGCTCCTAATCTCTGTCTGGCAAGCCTTGAAGCCTGCTTACCTCATGAGGTCCAGACAGCTAAATGAGAATGGACTTTTAGACTGAAAGTATTACTAAGATGTCAGCAACTCGTGTGGAGATTCAGTTCAACAAAAGCACGTAGAAAACACATATATCTTAAAATGAAAAGTTTTCAAGATTCTTTCACTAAAGCAGGTACTCTCAATGGGACATTTTCTGATAACACTTTGTTAATCAGTGTTTTGTCTTTTAATTATACCACGTAATTCACATACTATGTGATCCTTACTTTTCACAAATTCAAATTCATCATTCAGTTGGTGTTAATTAATAAGTATTAGTTGGCAAGCCACAGATTTGGAAATTTGTATCAAGCAAATATTTCCACCACCTTCTGGAAAGAATGTGTCTCTATATACATCTTCTGAACTTCTTTTTTTTTTTTTTTTTTTTTTGAGACTTCCCTAAGCAGAGGTTGGAGTAACTTTGTCCTTACTCATTATTAGTTCAGTGCTTTTCACAGCAAAAAGCACTGTCACATATTCTACACTTTGGATTTGAGCTTTCATCTTGAGACCTTTCATTAACATATTACTTAATGCCTAGAACCTTATTTATGTGCCAGGAAAAAAATCAGAACACTGTTCAGATTGGGCTTGAGGGAGATAACTGCAGGAACAAATTTTGTTGACGACTTTGGCTGAGTGTATGTAGTTTGCTACTCTTTTTTATTTTTTCTTTGCTTGGAGGTAAACTCAATGATGTCAGTGATGTGGGTCCTTCTCATTTTTATGTTGCTGGAATTGGCACCTGTTGTTTGGTCTGATTCCAGACTACTTTTTTCCAGGAAAAGCCTATTGTTGAAGGCTCTCTCTCTCCACACCCTTAAACTCTGTCATTTATCTCATATTTTCTAAACAGATACCATTTATTCATACAGCCCTGTCCTCCTGGCCACATTGATTGGCCCAAAAATGAGTGCCTGACCCAAGCTGGGTCAATGAGTCTTTCCTCATGGATATTTGGATTTGGAAACAGGAGGAATATTTGGCCAGTCTCTCTCTGGTACTGAATCCATAAGATGTACATCTGGGGAGATCTTAGTGCTTGTGTTTTTGGCCACATAGAGGAAGCTACTCTGCCATAGAGAGAAAGGAGGCTGAGATGACCCAAAGAGGGAAATAAATGAGAGAGGAAGAACATCCCGATGTTTCTATTATTGTAGAGGTCCAGCCATAGCCTTGTTCTTGGGTTCTTGACCCAACATTTTCTGATGGAAATGTTCACATATATAAATGTTGAAATAATTTTACAGTGAACACTCATATCTACCACCTAGATTCTACAGTGAACATTTTGCTGTATTTGCCTTATCACATACCTATCTATCCATCCCTTATCCATAAAATCATCTTATTTTTCATGCATTTTAGCTTAAGTTGCAAATATCACTTCACTAAAACCCTGAACACTTTAGCATACATATCATTAAGCAGAGTTCAATTATTGTTTACTTATTGAGGTAAAATTTACATATAGTAAGATGCACAGACTTTAAGTGTAGCATTCAGTGAGTTTTGGCAAATGCATACATCTGTGTAACTCAAGTCCCTATCCATATACCTAGTATTTTCTTTAAATAAGTTTCTCTTTTCACTTAAGATAATTCAAGTCTTTACTTTCTCCACCTGCAACCAAGAGAGTCATTGTTATACTTTAGCAAATTCACAGCTGAATTGGGAATTGGACTGTCTTAGTCTGCTTTTGTTATAGCTTAGTACACCATAATAAAATAGCACAGACTGGGTGGCTTGAACAACAGACTTTTATTTCTCACCATTCTGGAGTCTGGGAAGACCAAGATCCAGGTGCCCGAATTCAGTTCCTGGTGAGGACCTTTTTCTTGGCTTGTCGATAGCTGCCTTCTCACTGTGTCCTCATGTGGCAGAGAAAGAGAGAGAGCCCTAGTTTCTCTTCCTTTTTTTTAATAACAACGCTGATCGCATCACGGGGGCCCTACTCTCATGACCTCATCTAAACCTAATTACCTCCCAAAGGCCCCACCTCCAAATATCATCATATTGGGGCCTAGGGCTTCAATATATAAATCTGGGGAGAACACAAAAATTCAGGTGAAGTAGGTTGGCGCTGTCAGTCAAGTCTACTATATCCTTCATGATTTTCTGCCATTTTATTCTATGAATTACTGAGATAGGGGTATTAAAATCTCCAAATACCATTGTGCCTATTTCTCCTTGCCATTCTAGCAATTTTTGCTTCATGTATTTTGAATCTCTGTTATTAGCTGCATAAATGTTTAGAATTGCTATGTCCTCTTGATAAATTGACCCTATTACCATTATGAAATGAACTTCTTTATCCCTGGTAATATTCTTCGCTGTGAAATCTATTTTGTCTGATATTAATATAGATGTTCCAGCTTTCTTTTGATTCATGGAATGACAAGCCACATATGGAAGAAGATATTTGCAAAGCATATACCTGATAAAGGACTTGTATCTAGAATTTATAAAGAACTCTCAAAATTCAATACGCAGAAAGCAAACAACCTAATTTTTTTAAATGATAAAAAAGTTTTAACAGGTGCTTCACCACAGAAGACACACAGATGACAAATATGCACATGAAAAGATATTCGACATCGTTGGTCATTAGGGAAATGCAAATTAAAACCACAGTGCAGTCCCACTTCACACATATTAGAATGTCTAAAATGAAAAAGACTGACCATATCAAGGTGTCAAGAATCTGGAGGAACAGAAATCCTCAGTGCACTGCCAGTGAGAATGTAAAATGAAACAACCGCTTTGGAAAACGATTTGGCAGTTTCCTACAAAGTTAATCATATGCCTACAATGTAATGAAGCTGTTCCATTACTGAGGTATATGCAGGTAAACTATTACTCAGCAATTTAAAAAAAAGAAATGAGGGCTTCCCTGGTGGCGCAGTGGTTGAGAGTCCGCCTGCCGATGCGGGGGAACAGTCTCACTTCACACATATTAGAATGTCTAAAATGAAAAAGACTGACCATATCAAGGTGTCAAGAATCTGGAGGAACAGAAATCCTCAGTGCACTGCCAGTGAGAATGTAAAATGAAACAACCGCTTTGGAAAACGATTTGGCAGTTTCCTACAAAGTTAATCATATGCCTACAAATGTAATGAAGCTGTTCCATTCCTGAGATTTTACCCAAAAGAAAAAAAGCGTATGTTCATACAAATGTAAATGTTCAAAGCAGCTTTGTTGTAATAGCAAAAAAATGGAAACAACCTAAATACCCATCAACAGATGAATGATAAACTGAGGTATATGCAGGTAAACTATTACTCAGCAATTTAAAAAAAAGAAATGAGGGCTTCCCTGGTGGCGCAGTGGTTGAGAGTCCGCCTGCCGATGCGGGGGACGCGGGTTCGTGCCCCGGTCCGGGAAGATCCCACATGCCGCGGAGCGGCTGGGCCCGTGAGCCATGGCCGCTGAGCCTGCGTGTCCGGAGCCTGTGCTCCGCAACGGGATAGGCCACAACAGTGAGAGTCCCGCGTACAGCAAAAAGAAATAAAAATAAAAAAGAAAGAAAGAAAGAAATGAGCTATTGATATACACTGCAACATGGAAAAATGAGAAAATAATTATGCTGAGTGAAGGAAGTAAGACAAAAAAAAAATAGCACATGCTTTATAATTCCACTGACATAAAATCTAGAAAATGAAAACTAATCTAAAAGGACAGAAAGCAAGATACAAAGCAACATGAAGGATTGTTTGGAGTTAAAGGATATGGTCATTACCTTGGTTGTGGTGATGTCTTGACAGGTGTATACATATGTCAAAACAGATTAAATTGTATACTTTAATTATATTCAGTTTATTATATGTCAATTATAATGCAATAAAGCCGTTTTTTAAAAAGTACCATATCTATCCAAGAAAAATGAAAACCTATGTCCTCACAAAGACTTGTAAACAAATGTTCTTAGCATTATTCATAATCACCAAACATTGGAAACAACCAAAATGTCCATCAATTGGCAAACAGGCAGACAAAATGTCATATGTCCATACAATGGAATACTATTTAGCAATTAAAGGAATGAACTACAAATACATGTTATGACACGGATGAACTTCAAAAACATGATGCTCAGTGAAAGAAATCAGACACAACGAATACATATTGTATGATTCCATTTATATGAAATATCCAGAAAAGGCAAAGCTATGAGAGACAGAAAGTAGCCTAGTGGTTGCCTAGGGAGTGGGTGTGGGAATGGGGATTAATTGTAGCTGTGCATTAGTAATCTTACTGGGGTGATGGAACTGTTCTAAAACTGATTTATGGGGATGGTTGCAAAACATGGCAAGTTAACTACAACAAATAGTTCCAAATTCTGGCCCACCTTGTCTCGATTTTCTCAGCTCAGAGTGAACTCTCAGAATGGATGTGCATAACTAGAAGCAAAGCTTGAGGAAACTTAACAGAAACAGCTACAGGAGTTGAGATACTGCCCTGTGCCCTAATTAAATAACTCCTCTGAGTAATACTGTTACCTTGAAAATGTGATCTTGGAAGATAGCTGTTTGAACAATGAGCACATTATAAGATTATGGCCATGAAAATGAACTGTAGACATTATAGGAAATTAAAGGGGAGAACAAACATCACAGTGGTTTCATATGCCAGGTTGGTATCCATCAGAGGGTAGTACTACCATCTTAGTATATTAAGAAGTGTAAATTCTGAAAAACATTCCTAAGTGCAGTGAAAGCCAGGAAGTTATATTATAACCTAGGGCTTAGTTTTTATGCATGCCATGAAGCTGTGAAAAGGAAAAAGAAGAAAAGGTCGATTTTTTTTTGTTCTGGAAGTTTTTCTTCTCTCTCTGATGGTGAATATAAATGTCATCCTTAAAATGGAAAGGCAAGGAAATAGAAATGTAATTTTACACACTTTTGCATTGTCCAGTGGGAAGGCTTATAGACAGGCAGAAATTACTTCGTATCTTTCTGGGATTTCTGTCCCACAGAAATAGTGTGGTATTATATTTGTATGCAAAGCAGTGGGGGTCCTGCTGGCAGTGAACTCAGTGAAGGTGGGACTAGAGTGTCCTCAGGGATGGTGGTTGAAGTTAACCTCATCACAGCCTCACTATCCAATGACACTGACTCCTTGTGTTTGCATGTAAACCAGAATTCAGTCATCAGCGCTACACCTAGACAATACTTGCCTGATGGGAGTGAAGGCAGATGAGAAGCTTCACTCACAGAATATGTGACAACGACGCTAAGGAGAAAGCCTGGCGAGGTGACAGTCTACAGGGTCCTCGGGAACAAGGTGTTGTACTTATCAAGATTTCTGTGATCCTCTGCACTTCGATTACTGCTAATACTCAACTAAGGAGATGTCCTTGTGTTTGCCTCTGAAAAGAAATACATCTCCACAAAGAGGGGAGATAACAGCTGTTATATAAGATAGTGAAATGCATTGTTTGTGCTTCAAAGGAGTTCCAGCAATGCAACAGGAGCCTTTGCTTTTGAAAATACTGTTCAAAGAGAAGCACCAGTGGGCTTGAGTGTGAGCATTGCCTGAAGCACTTTAAATGCTACTTAAGAAGGATATAGAATAGATCTAAGCATGTCCATCAGATTTACTTCATTTTTATTTTCTAGGGATGGACAATTTGAGTTACTTTCAACAGTTTGATTCAAAAATAGATTATCCTGTTCAACACTGGTCTTTGACTCACAAAAATGTTATAGCTGATGATGAAACAGTAGCTAATATCTATAAAAGGGTAGAACATTCAGTAAACTGATAAACTGAGGAGGTGAAAACATTGAGTAAATTCCTGAACGAACAGTCTGCTTTGACTTCTGCTGTGAAGGGTAATTCATTCACCTTATGTTTGAGTTAATTACAGAAATATAACCTAAGTGGGCTCCTGCTATGGAATGATAAAATGCATAAGATTAATACACAAATGTGGGAACATGCACACATTTTAATTCAACAACTTATCAAGATTTCTGTGATCCTCTGCACTTTGATTACTGCTAATACTCAACTAAGGAGATGTCCTTGTGTTTGCCTCTGAAAAGAAATACATCTCCACAAAGAGGGGAGATAACAGCTGTTATATAAGATAGTGAAATGCATTGTTTGTGCTTCAAAGGAGTTCCAGCTCGCAATGCAACAGGAGCCTTTGCTTTTGAAAATACTGTTCAAAGAGAAGCACCAGTGGGCTTGAGTGTGAGCATTGCCTGAAGCACTTTAAATGCTACTTAAGAAGGATATAGAATAGATCTAAGCATGTCCATCAGATTTACTTCATTTTTATTTTCTAGGGATGGACAATTTGAGTTACTTTCAACAGTTTGATTCAAAAATAGATTATCCTGTTCAACACTGGTCTTTGACTCACAAAAATGTTATAGCTGATGATGAAACAGTAGCTAATATCTATAAAAGGGTAGAACATTCAGTAAACTGATAAACTGAGGAGGTGAAAACATTGAGTAAATTCCTGAACGAACAGTCTGCTTTGACTTCTGCTGTGAAGGGTAATTCATTCACCTTATGTTTGAGTTAATTACAGAAATATAACCTAAGTGGGCTCCTGCTATGGAATGATAAAATGCATAAGATTAATACACAAATGTGGGAACATGCACACATTTTAATTCAACAATACAGACTTGCAGCTTTAATTAATAATAGACAATCAATCAATAAAAAGGATTGATTTTGACCAATAAAAATGTGACTAGTAAACTTGCTCCTTATTTTTCTCTGCTCTGGATTTAAGAGAGCCATTGGTCTCTTCTTATGCTACTAGTTTGTGATGCACTTGTCACTGGCCTTCCTGTCTTGTCACTGGCCTTCCTGTTTAAGAATGATGCCGCTGATGGTGTTGCCATCTGTGTGAGCAGATGCAGCTGTGATGTCTGGTGGGTGTTCACCTGATCTTTTCACATCATTCTCTGTAGCCAGAGCTGCTGCTAAACAGGCTTTGCTGTAACCAACTTTGACGTTTAGACTCCTGTTGGGCCCAAAACACATGTTCAGAGTCAGCTGCCTCATACCTCTTACTTTCATATTGTATTGGCCTAATTACTGCTTTGATTTCCTACTTGTCTCCAGCTTGGCCTCCACGTTATAGGCGAAGGCATATCTTTAAGGTGTTGCTTCTCTTTTGTCTGCTTCTCACCCTTCATCTGTTTAGATAGAAATGCAACGAGTCAAGTAACCATAGTCCATTCTGATGGACTGTAGGCATTTCAGGAAAAAAAAATTAGAGGGGAGAGCAACTATCACAATGGTTCAGTATCCTGGACTGATAAGTGGCTCAGGACCTCTTTTTTCTTATTGAAGTAGAGTTGATTTACAATATTTTGCTAGTTTCAGGTATCTATTTTATGTATCTGTTAATCCCATACTCCTCATTTGTCCCTCCCCCCACCCGCTTTGGTAACCATAAGTTTGTTTTCTCTGGCTGTGAGTTTGTTTCTGTTTTGTGTATAGATTGATTTATATTATTTTTCAGATTCCACATATAAGTGATATCGTATAGTATTTGTCTTTCCCTATCTGACTTATTTCACTAACATAATATTCTCTAGATCCATCCACATTGTTGCAAATGGCAATATTTCATTCTTTTTAATGGCTAATATTCCAGTGCGTGTGTGTATAGCCAATCGTCTGTTGATGGGCACTTGTCTCAGTATCTCTTTACAGAATCTAGAAGAAGGCTGAAAATTAAACTTGTATTCCACCTCTCATGAGTAGGAATAGCCTTTATGTCAATACTTCCTGCAATGAGGGGTAATATTAAATAATTGTTGTATTAAATATTTATATTTATTAAATATATTTATATTAAATTATATTAAATAAACATCAGGTTTGTATGAAAATTAAATGATATAAACACATATAAAACATCAAGAACCATGTCCAGTATACAATAAATGTTCAGTGAATATTTGCTTTTGTCTTTGTATAAAATAAAAATCACCTTCGATTCCAGAATTTGAGGCAACACTGTCTTGGCAGAGGAATTGTCCTAAAAGAAATAAAATATACAATAGTTTAGTTGAGTTGCCCAGGTGACACCACCTAGTGGGGGGTCCAGGGAAAAGTGAAAGAACAGGGTTAAGGCCTCGAAAAGTAGCACCAGGGGGAATGAAGAGGACAATGGAAGGAGTGAGAGGCAGAAGTAAAAAAATACTTGCTCCATTCCAGCTTTGCTAGAAAGAGCCAGGTTACACATGAGTGCAGCACCACATGAATGCCACATTTGGTGTATGCATGGGTGGGGCTGGGGATGGTGAGAGAGTGAACGCCTTTACTCAGATAAACCATGGCAGTGGGGTGCGGTCCTGAGGGGTAAGGGAAAAATAAAGACACAAACATTGTTAGAACTAAGTTTTAGCTCTCCCTCTTGACCCTGAATGTCCACTGCTCTGACCCCCATAGAGATGCATCAGTTTCTCTATGGTGATCTATTTAGGGGAGACAAAAACCAAATCGATTTGGAGAGGTCATGAGGCTTATTGGCCTCCAAAGTTCACTTTTGAGCAGGACTGTCTCAAGATACAACAGACAGGGAGTGGTCAAATCCTCATGGAACTCATACTCCTTTGTACTGCCAACAGCATCACCAGCTCACCTTGGGCCACCTTTATTTGTTTTGGGGCTTTGTTTTTGGTCCTAGATCCTAGATGCAGGCCATATAAGGTGTCCTTTCCTGCAACTTTCCTGAAGCAATTAAAGCCCCCTTTAAAAAGTTGTTTCCCAAATGCCTTTGAGGGGTTTACAATGAATCACATACAAGATGAGTATGCCTGCAACTTAATAATAATAATTTATTGAGCAATTTTCAGGTGCCCAGACCCTGTGCTAAGCACTTCCTAGGCCTTATACTATTTAATTTTCATAATCACCCTCTTTAGTCTTTCTAGAAATATCTTTTTGAAAAAAAAAACAAAAAAAACACCTCTTTAAAAGTTCATTCCTGAAATCCCAAAGTTCCCCAATCAACTACTTCTCACAACAGTTTTGCTCCATTTCCCATGAACACCTTCAACTCTTCCCAACTGCAAGGGGAAGAGTTCATACTGCAGACACACCACGAAAGCTCAAGAAGCTCACGGTACCCTAGCAGGCAAGGCAAGGAGAAAACAAGAGGCTTCAAGGCACCCAACGCAGCTTTCAGCTCTGTACATGTCCCTAATTATAGATTTCCCAAAATTGTCAAGGGGAGAGGAAAAGTGATATGATAATAAAGTGAGAGGATAATAAATTAGCCTGTGATCTAAGCCACTCAAGTTGGAAGAAGTTCTCAGGAAATTGACATCTAGAGAAACTCAGCTTGCTTGCTCAACATAGTTCTATTTTTGTTTATAAAAGTCACACAAGTATATTACAAGTATATATTCATCCCACAAATGTTTCTCTTATTACATTTTTCTCTGTATACGCTCAACAACACGTATATGCAAAGACCATTAGCAGAATGCCAACATAGGCTTTAGAGTTTGTAATTTTAAAAAGCAATAACTAATTGTAAAGCAATTATACCCCAATAAAGATGTTAAAAAAAAAAAGCAACAACTAAGATCTGCTGTAACTCATAAAATATACAATAAGGGATTTTGAGGAAGATTGAAAAATAGGAAGAAAAACTGTGCTCCCAGCAGGCAAAATATTCATGATATTTTTTAATAATAATGAAACATAAGACCTTCATAAGGCAAAACTAAAATCCATTTTGCGTGTGAAAAAAAATAGGTTCCATTTAATTTGTTTAGGTTTTTTGGTTAGATTTTATGTTTCTTACTGAAAAGTTTGAGGATATGAAAAGTATAATAAGTGCCTGAGGGGAGATATGGAAGAGGGAGCCAAATAAGACTAGGTGAGGTAAGAAGCCTTTCTACAAGAGTATCTTCACCCTCTTTTCTTCACAAATTCAGTTTCGTTTTACTTTCAGAAGGCAAAAAGGGAAACCAAGTATTGGCTGGCTTGCCTTTATTTATATAATCTATAATATCCTGGCAAAGCATACATTGAAGGGTATAGTTTGTTACTTATGCTAACTTGTGAGGTTTACCTAATTCACCTTAGAGAGGGAGGAAGGGAGAGAGGCAGGAAGATGAGCATTTTTAGTTCTTCAAAGGAATTACGATCATCGTCTTCAAATACCAGATGGATTTGTCCTAACGGCGATGTATTAGACTTATCACTTTTGAGTGGTATCTGCAGGCATGAGAGTTCAATAAGGAAGAATCCAATATTGTAGTTGCTGGTTTCATTTTATCTTCCACTCAGTTCTAAGGTCCCTGAAGTTGGGATCACATTTTTTTTTAATTCACTACTGTTTCCACTGCCTAATAAAGTAGTTTGTTTTCTGTTTGTTTGTTTGTTTGTTTTTCTTGCTGTACACGGGCCTCTCACTGTTGTGGCCTCTCCCGTTGCGGAGCACAGGCTCCGGACGCGCAGGCTCAGCGGGCATGGCTCACGGGCCCAGCCGCTCCATGGCATGTGGGATCTTCCCGGACCGGGGCACCAACCTGTGTCCCCTGCATCGGCAGGCAGACTCTCAACTACTGCGCCACCAGGGAAGCCCCTAATAAAGTAGTTTTAATAAGTGTTTGAGTAGGAGCATAACTACGTGATGGTTGGACCTGTCCAGTCATGGAAGCAGTAAGCTTTCCATCACCAGGGATGTTCCAGCATTTCTGACACGTGGGGTTAGAGCAGAAATCTGAGTGTGAGGCAGGGATTGGGCTAAAGAGTACGTGATGCCTGATGTAATTCTGATCTTCTGAGATCCCATTCATTTCGAATATCTGTTTTGCCTCTGTGCCTGTTTACACAGTTTTTAGGAAACTCTTTCTGCCCATCTACAAAATAGTCCCCAACGGAAAAGATGTAATTGCATGGCCTGTGCTAAGGATGGGGAGCTGTGTGCTTTTTCCTAGGTCCTTCTTATGTTTCCAGGAAATCTGATGACTCCCTCCTTTATTCCCTTCATTGTATCGTGACCTTCTTGGCTAAATCTGCCCCTGTTACCGGAAAAGAGGGTGAAGTTACTCTGGTATAAAGGTTTCAGAAGGTGCTGGTTACTGAGGCCACTGAAAGAAGCCTCACTCCCTGAGAGGCTATTGTTCTTCCTACATGATACCTAATTGTGAGGCTTCTTAAGAAATTCACCGAGGATGCTTTGTGACAGCCTGGAGGGGTGGGATAGGGAGAGTGGGAGGGAGGGAGACGCAGGAGGGAAGACATATGGGAACATGTGTATATGTATAACTGATTCACTTTGTTATAGAGCAGAAGCTAGCACACCATTGTAAAGCAATTATACCCCAATAAAGATGTTTAAAAAAAAAAAAAAGAAATTCACCGAGGAGATTGGGCCACAGTCAAGAGAGTAATGTTACTGAACATTCCTTATGCATTGCTCCTCAGAGCCATCTGACCTCTGCATGTTCCTGCGGTACGTATATATATGATGCTCCTCCCATGAATCAGCAGAATTGGGAGAAAGCAAGAAAGACAGCAAGTACCTCAGGGCCTCCTGGGTTCCCAGCTCTCCCTCTTTGAGGGACAAATCGTACCATTTGGAATTTCTAAGAAGTAGAAATATTTTGATGTTGGAAGGCGTGCCCCAGTCAGACACCTAGGATTACCTGTCTCCCTGAGAGCGGCTCTGATTAAAACCCCTGCCGCAGTCTCCTAATCAACCTGGAAGTGATTGTGTGTCATTTCGGGTGTTCACTTGCTCCCTTCATCTCCCATCCACATGTTGATTGGCAGAAATGCAATAGTTACTGTTTTCATTTATGCTTAGTTTAAAATTTTATTGGCTTTGGGGAGCAAACAGAAATAACAATTTGCAGGAAGTAGTGAGTATAGAATACTAAACATTTGAGAAGGGGAAAACGTATAAGGAATCAGAAGAGAATATCTCATGACATAGGGAAATGGAGCTGGTCCAAAAGAATGCCCATGAATCTGCAAAGTAAATTGCAGAAGCTCTCTCAGAAGGGGAAAAAGGTGGAGGGAATACACATACTTTGTCTCATCTAACACTCACCCTTTTGAAGGTATGTCAGATGGGAATTAAATTATTCTGATTTGACAAATGGAAAAACTGAGGTACTAGATAATCAAGCAGCTCACTCAAGAGCATAACTCAGTGACTGAACGTAGAGCATTGATTTTTTAAGCTCTTTGGGGTTATAGAAACAATTAAGAATTCTTGGAAAGACTTTCTCTCCAAGGTGCGGGGAAAGTATAGCATTGCCCAAGCTAGTAAATTTTTGTGGTTTATTTCTGGTGATTCCCATACCCTTGAAGGCTTTGGCCTCTGTGCTAACGACCTTTCTCACCTGAGGAACATTTCCCAGTTTCCTAATTCCATGCACCCACTGGGGGAATTAAAACTGAGGTATTTTGTAAATGCATTTGAAGGTCATTTCATAAAATGAATCATGATTGTCCTTAAAATGGCTAACACGCTTATACTCTTGATCTAAACTCTCTAGGGAGTCACTTAGAATGTGGATTAAAAGCTTCTCTCTTGCTGAAGACTTGGAACCAGGATTCCTAAGTGCAATTCAATGGGCCTGGGCAAGCCTTTAACAAAGCTTTCTCCAGTCCACAGTGAAATAAGAAAACTAAGAGCAAGTGAGTTTTTCATAAAGATAACTTTAAAATTTCTGAAATCATGTCTTTCCCATATTTTTAGTGATGAGTAGTTTTGTAAGGGAATGGTGTAAGGGAATGGTGGGGGACTTCCCTGGCAGGCCGGTGGTTAAGACTCAGCGCTTCCAATGCAGGGGGCACAGGTTCGGTCCCTGGTCGAGGAACTAAGATCCCACATGCCACAGAGTGCGGTCAAAAAATAAAAAATAAAATAAAGTAATTAGAACTTAAAACTGGTAATTTTTAAAAAGTTAAAAAAAAAAAGGGAATGGTGGTATTGAGAGTCCAAGTGTTGAATGGTCAGAAGTCCAGTCTCTGGCTTTACCACCCACCAGCTGGGTCTGACTGGGCAGTGTTCTTAGCCTCTTTGAGCTTCCACTGCATTATCTGTAAGAAGGGAATATTAACAGTATCTATACCATAAGTGTTGTGCAGATTCAATATAAAGAATCAGTCACATATTAAACCCTCAAACGTTAGCTAATGTTAGGAGTAGATGGTAATGTATATCACTATCTATAATATATAAAATAGATGGTAATATATACATATACATGTACACATAGTCATATGCATAAAACCATAGCAAAAAGAAGTTGGCAATTCTAGATAGATGCCTGAAATTATGTTTTTTTAACTTTACCGTCGTGTAATCCAAATGTCTAGGAATTATTGTTCTAGTATATAAGAGGAGAGGGAGAGAGATAGAAGGAAAGAGTGAGCATCCAGGGGTAGGGAAAACTTTTTTAAATTATCTGATCCTCTCTTTCTTGGGAAAAAACCACCTTCTTTGTCTAGAGTAATGGTAGGGAAAAGAAAGATCAGGTCATTTCAGATGCCTTCAGCCTCTTTTGATTTGAGATCCTCAGGTTTAGTCTACCTTGTGTCTATTCATTCTCTCTCTCGCATCAGGTTTATGGCATCAGCATTCTTATATGGCTGACTCTATCCCAGCACTGCCACAATGTAGACACTGAATTGTATTCACTGAATAAATGAAATGAGGATCAATAATTCGTAGTGTCAAGTGTTTTGGGCATGAAATTGTCTTTATTTTTTTAATTGAAATATAGTTGACTTACAATGTGTTAATTTCTGCTGTACAGCAAAGTGATTCAGTTATTTTATATATATATATATATACACATTCTTCTTTTGTATTCTTTTCCATTATGGTTTAGCACAGGATATTGAATATAGTTCACTGTGCTAGACAGTAGGACCTTGTTGTTTATCCATCCTATGTATAATAGTTTGCATCTGCTAATCTCAGACTCCCAGTCCATCCCTCCCTCACCACCCACCCCCTTGGCAACCAGAAGTTTGTTCTCTATGTCTGTGAGTCTGTTTCTGTTTTGTAGATAAGTTCATTTGTGTCATATTTTAGATTCCACATATAAGTGATATCATATTTGTCTTTGTCTGACTTACTTCACTTAGTATGATAATCTCTAGGTCCATCCATGTTGCTGCAAATGGCATTATTTCATTCTTTTTTATGGCTGAGTAGTATTCCATAGTATATATGTACCACATCTTCCTTAGCCATTCATCTGTCGATGGACATTTAAGTTGTTTCCATGTCTTGGCTATCGTGAATAGTGCTGCTGTGAACATAGGGGTGCATGTATCTTTTTGAATTATAGTTTTGTCTGGATATATGCCCATGAGTGGGATTGTTGGGTCATATGGTAGTTCTATTTTTAGTTTTTTAAGGAATGTCCATTCTGTTCTCCATAGGGGTTGCACCAATTTACATTCACACCAGTGCAGGAGGGTTCCCTTTCTCCATACCCTTTCCAGCATTTGTTATTTATAGACTTTCTGATGATGGCCATTCTGAATGGTGTGAGGTGATATCTCATTGTAGTTTTATTTGCATTTCTCTATTAGTTAGTGATGCTGAGCATCTTTTCATATGCTTGTTGGCCATCTGCATGTCTTCTTTGGAGAAATGTCTATTTAGTTCTTCTGCCCATTTTTCCATTGGGTTGTTTGTTTTTTGTTGTTGAGTTGTATGAGCTGTTTGTATATTTTGGAGATTAATCTAGGCATGAAATTGTCTTGATGTTGTAGGTGCTCTGTCCTCTCTTGGCCCATGCATCCCACTGGTTAAG
Source organism: Neophocaena asiaeorientalis asiaeorientalis (assembly GCF_003031525.2). Lineage (NCBI taxonomy): Eukaryota > Metazoa > Chordata > Mammalia > Artiodactyla > Phocoenidae > Neophocaena > Neophocaena asiaeorientalis. Next base: position 784,439 of record NW_020174301.1, read on the forward strand.
GCACAGTCCCTGCCCAGCTCAGTCCAGGAACCGTGACTGGTGGGGGGGGGCTGGAATCTTCCCTCCCTCTGTGCTACAACATGGGACCCAAATGACATCAGGCAGGCAGTCTGTCTCTCTTTCTCTCTCCTTCTCCTTTTTATAATTTTAATGTATTTCAGCATCTAAGATGACCTACCCCACTTCTTTATCAGCCACAAGCAACTCATTACAATTGTTTTTAATGTCAGGTAGCTCCCAGCTGTAAAGTCGAAACATGTTTGTCTTATTTAAGTAGGGAGAAAGCCTTTACCTGGGATGAAAGATAATGGTGATATGAGAGACACAGCTATCAGCTGTGGTTTAAAGTAGATGCGTTTATAAATGAGAGTAAGGACATGCCTACTTCAAGGACTGAACTGCTCTTTGGTGGAGAGTGTGCTAGGGACAAGAGCAGTGTTTGTATTTCTTTTATTAGGCATTTCAGAGAGTAAACAAATGTCAACACTTTCACTGAAGGCAACAGGCAGCCACTCAAACACTCTAAACACAAATTGCTTTGACAAGTGATCAGGTGTGTTCAGAATAGAAACCATCCCCTGTAGGCCAGGCGCACTCCATACCAGCACCCAAGTGTTCTGCAAAGTCAGAGTTTGTGCCTGTTCCATTCCCACCTGAGTCGAACTGATTTTAGAGAGCTAATGCCAAAGTAAATTAACATGGCCCAAAGTGATAGGCAAAAAATTTTTAATTGGACTTTAACCTCAAACCAACAAAATACTGAATGTTAAACAATTTATAATTATAAAACACAGCCCACAGTGAATTAATTTAGGTCTCTACGATTATTTGTATATTGAAATAGAATATCAGGTTTCTACTTTATTTATCTAAATAAACTGAGACTGAGGGCATTAGGTGAGGAGATAGATTCAGTAATTCCTATTGTTTGTCTATGAAATGAGTTGGATGTCTAAATATGATTGAAATTTTCAAATAATCTCATTAGTAGTCTCCCCTCCCACCTCTCTGAAATAGAATCCTTTGATCAGCAGGGATCAAATCTACATATATATATATATGTAGATTTAAAGAGAGATGCCAACTCTTCTTTAGGAAATCTATTTAACATCTATTTTATAGATGATCAACTCCTTCACAGTGGAAAGGGGAGGGAGGAAGTGGATGAGCTGGGGGAGTAGAGTGGAACAGAGCAGGCCAATAATTGCTCCCTTTCCATTACAGTGTAGTTTCTCCAGCAGCAACCAAGTTGAAATTAAACATTTATCATAGCCAAGTACAGATGTATTTTTTTAATCTATAATTTTTGGTCTGTATTATTAGTACAGATCAACACTTCCCAAGAATTTTCTGCCATATATAAATTCTTTAGACACTAATTAATAGACGTTAATTGAAAAGTGGTTTCTAACATTAAATGAGTTTGTTCAATCCAAGGTTTCCCAAAGGTAAAAGGATGTGCACACAGTAGGAATTTTGCTGCTTATAAAAAGGAAAATTAACCTCTGTACACATTCTATGAAATGCCACATGGTTGAAAAACATGGATCTATCTAATAAAAATAATAGCCAATTTAAAAATCCTATTATAAGCCAGGAAATGGGATAAATGCATATACAACGGCTAGGCTGAATCATATCACCACAAAATTCATTCATATGTTGAGGTCCTCACCCCCAGTACTTCAGAATGTGACTGTATTTGGACAAAAAACTTTAAAGAGGTAGTGAAGGTAGGGGGACCTTCAAGATGGCGGAGGAGTAAGCTGTGGAGATCACCTTCCTCCCCACAAATACATCAGAAATACACCTAAATGTGGAACAACTCCTACAGAACACCTACTGAATGCTGGCAGAAGACCTCAGACTTCCCTAAAGCCAAGAAAACCCACACGTACGTTGGTAGGGCAAAAGAAAAAAGGAAAAACAGAGACAAAAGAATAGGGACAGGACCTGCACCTCTGGGAGGGAGCTGTGAAGGAGGAAAAGTTTCCACACACTAGGAAGCCCCTCACTGGTGGAGATGGGGGATGGGCAGGGCAGAAGCTTCAGAGGCACAGAGGAGAGCGCAGCAACAGGGGTGCAGAGGGCAAAGCGGAGAGATTCCTGCACAGAGGATCAGTGCCGACCAGCATTCACCAGTCTGAGAGGCTTATCTGCTCACCCGCCAGGGCAGGTGGAGGCTGGGAGCTGAGGCTCAGGCTTCAGAGGTCAGATCCCAGGGAGAGGACTGGGGATGGCTGCGTGAACAAAGCCTGAGGGCGCTAGTGCACCACAGCTAGCCAGGAGAGAGTCCGGGAAAAAGACTGGACCTGCCTAAGAGGCAAGAGACCATGGTTTTGGGGTGCACAAAGAGAGGGGATTCCTTCCCTGTCTGCCCAAAGAAGGCATAGCGCTGCCTAAATGAACTCCAGAGACGAGTGTGAGCTGTGGCTATTAGCTCGGACCCCAGAGACGGACATGAAACACTAATGCTGCTGCTGCAGCCACCAAGAATCCTGTATGCAAGCACAGGTCACTATCCACACCCACCCACCCCCTACCCCCCAGGAGCCTGTACAGCCCGCCATTGCCAGAGTCCCGTGATCCAGGGACAACTTCCCCAGGAGAACACGCGGCACACCTCAGGCTGTTGCAACATCACGCTGCCCTCTGCCGCCACAGGCTCACCCCACATTCAAATTATAACTACCATACCCCTCCCTCCCCAACCCCTGAATGAGCAAAAACCCCCTAATCAGCCACTGCTTTAACTCTGTCCTGTCCGGGTGGAAACAGATGCTGGAGGGTGGCCTACATGCAGAGGTGGGGCCGAAACGAAAGCTGAACTCCAGGAGCTGTGTGAACAAAGAAGAGAAAGGGATATTTCTCCATGCAGCCTCAGGATTAAATCCCCCCAATTAACTTGATGTTCCCTGCGTCTGTGGAATACCTGAATAGACAACGAATCATCCCAAAATTGAGGCAGTGGACGTTGGGAGCAACTGTAGACTTGGGATTTGCTGTCTGTGACTCAACTGTTTCTGATTTTTATGTTTATCTTAGTTTAGTTTTAAGCACTTGTTATCATTGGTGGATTTGTTTATTGGTTTGGTTGCTCTCTTATTTTTAATTATTATTTTTTAATTTTTTATTTTAGTAATTTTATTTGTTAATTTTTTTTTCTTTTTTTCTCCCTTTTCTTCTGAGCCATGTGGCTGACAGGGTGTTGGTGCCCCAGCCTGGTGTCAGGCCTGAGCCTCTGAGGTGGGAGAGCTGAGTTCAGGACACTAGACCACAAGAGACCTCCCAGCCCCACATAATATCAATCAGCGAGAGCTCTCCCAGAGATCTCTGTCTCAACACTAAGACCCAACTCCACCCAACGGCCAGCAAGCTCCAGTGCTGGACACCCCATGCCATAAAATTAGCAAGACAGGAACACAACCCCACCCATTGGCAGAGAGGCTGCCCCAAATCATACTAAGTTCACAGACACTCCAAAACACACCACCGGAAGTGGACCTGCCCACCAGAAAGACAAGATCCAGCCCCACCCACCAGAACACAGGCACATGTCCCCTCCACCAGGAAGCCTACACAAGCCACTGAACCAACCTCACCCACTGGGGTCAGACACCAAAAATAATAGAAACTACAAAGCTGCAGACTGTGAAAAGGAGACCCCAAACACAGTAAGTTAAACAAAATGAGAAGACAGAGAAATATGCAGCAGATGAAGGAGCAAGGTAAAAACCCACCAGACCAAACAAATGAAGAGGAAATAGGCAGTCTACCTGAAAAAGAATTCAGAGTAATGATAGTAAAGATGATCCAAAATTTTGGAAATAGAATGGAGAAAATACAAGAAACATTTAACTAGGACCTAGAAGAACTAAAGAGCAAACAAACAATGATGAACAACACAATAAATGAAACTAAAAATTCTCTAGAAGGAATCAATAGCAGAATACCAGAAGCAGAAGAACAGATAAGTGACATGGAAGATGAAATAGTGGAAATAACTACTGTAGAGCAGAATAAAGAAAAAAGAATGAAAAGAATTGAGGACAGTCTCAGAGACTTCTGGGACAACATTAAAGGCACCAACATACGAATTATAGGGGTCCCAGAAAAAGAAGAGAAAAAGAAAGGGTCTGATAAATATTTGAAGAGATTATACTTGAAAACTTCCCGAACATGGGAAAGGAAATAGTCAATCAAGTCCAGGAAGTGCAGAGAGTTCCATACAGGATAAATGCAAGGAGAAACACACCAAGACACATATTAATCAAACTATCAAAAATTAAATGCAAAGAAAACATGTTAAAAGCAGCAAGGGAAAAGCAGCATATAACATACAAGGGAATCCCCATAACAGCTGGTCTTTCAGCAGAAGCTCTGCAAGCCAGAAGGGAATGGCAGGACATATTTAAAGTGATGAAGGGAAAAAGCTACAACCAAGATGACTCTACCCAGAAAGGATCTCATTCAGATTCAATGGAGAAATTAAAACTTTTACAAACAAGAAAAAGCTATGAGAATTCAGCACGACCAAACCAGCTTTACAACAAATGCTAAAGGAACTTCTCTAGGCAGGAAACACAAGAGAAGGAAAAGGCCTCCAATAACAAACCCAAAATAATTAAGAAAATGGTAATAGGAACATACATATCGATAATTACCTTAAATGTAAAAGGATTAAATGCTCCAACCAAAAGACATAGACTGGCTGAATGGATACAAAATCAAGACCTGTATATATTCTGTCTATAAGAGACCCACTTCAGACCTAGGGACACATACAGGCTGAAAGTGAGGGGATGGAAAAAGATATTCCATGCAAATGGAAATCAAAACAAAGCTGGAATAGCAATTCTCATATCAGACAAAATAGACTTTAAAATAAGAACTATTACAAGAGACAAAGAAGGACAATACATAATGATCAAGGGATCAAACCAAGAAGATATAACAATTGTAAATATGTATGCACCCAACATAGGAGCACCTCAATACAGAAGGAAAAGGCTAACACCCATAAAAGGGGAAATCAACAGTAACACAATCATAGTAGGGAACTGTAACACCCCACTTTCACCAATGGACAGATCATCGAAAATGAAAATAAATAAGGAAACACAAGCTTTAAATGACACATTAGACCAGATGGACTTAATTGATATTTATAGGACATTCCATCCCAAAACAACAGAATACACTTTCTTCTCAAGTGCTCAAGGAACATTCTCCAGGATAGATCATATCTTGGGTCACAAATCAAACCTTGGTAAATTTAAGAAAACTGAAATTGTATCAAGTATCTTCTCTGACCAAAACACTATGAGACTAGATATCAATTACAGGAAAAAGAACTGTAAAAAATACAACCACATGGAGGCTAAACAATACACTACTTAAAAACCAAGAAATCACTGAAGAAATCAAAGAGGAAATCAAAAAATACCTAGAAACAAATGACAATGAAAACACGATGACCCAAAACCTATGGGATGCAGCAAAAGCAGTTCTAAGAGGGAAGTTTATAGCAATACAATCCTACCTCAGGAAACAAGAAACATTTCAAATAAACAACTTAACCTTACACTTAAAGCAATTAGAGAAAGAAGAACAAAAATACTGCAAAGTTATCAGAAGGAAAGAACTCATAAAGATCAGATCAGAAATAAATGAAAAAGAAATGAAGGAAACGATAGCAAAGATCAATAAAACTAAAAGCTGGTTCTTTGAGAAGATAAACAAAATTGATAAACCATTAGCCAGACTCATCAAGAAAAAAAGGGAGAAGACTCAAATGAATAGAATTAGAAATGAAAAAGGAGAAGTAACAACTGACACTGCAGAAATACAAAGGTTCATGAGAGATAACTACAAGCAACTTTATGCAAATAAAATGGACAATTTGGAAGAGACAGACAAATACTTAGAAAAGCACAACCTTCTGAGACTGAACCAGGAGGAAATAGAAAATATAAACAGACCAATCACAAGCACTGAAATTGAAACTGTGATTAAAAATCTTGCAACAAACAAAAGCCCAAGACCAGATGGCTTCACAGGGAAATTCTATCACACATTTAGAAAAGAGCTAACACCTATCCTTCTCAAACTCTTCCAAAATATAGCAGAGGGAAGAACACTCACAAACTCATTCTAGGAGACCACCGGCACCCTGACACCAAAGCCAGACAAAGATGTCACAAAAAAGAAAACTACAGGCCAATATCACTGATGAACATAGATGCAAAAATCCTCAAGAAAATAGTAGCAAACAGAATCCAGCAACACGTTAAAAGGATCATACACATGATCAAGTTGGTTTATCCCAGGAATGCAAGGATTTTTCAATATATGCAAATCAATCAATGTGATACACCATATTAACAAATTGAAGGATAAAAACCATATGATAATCTCAACAGGTGCAGAAAAATCTTTCAACAAAAGTCAACAGCCATTTATGATAAAAACTCTCCAGAAAGTAGGCATAGAGGGAACCTACCTCAACATAATAAAGGCCATATATGACAAACCCACAACCAACATCATTCTCAATAGTGAAAAACTGAAACCATTTCCTCTAAGATCAGGAGCAAGACAAAGTTGCCCAGTCTCACTACTGTTATTCAACATAGTTTTGGAAGTTTTAGTCACAGCAATCAGAGAAGAATAAAAGGAATCCAAATTGGAAAAGAAGAAGTAAAACTGTCACTGTTTGCAGATGACATGATACTATACATAGAGAATCCTAAAGATGCTACCAGAAAACTACTAGAGCTAATCAATGAATTCGATAAAGTAGCAGGATACAAAATTAATGCACAGAACTTTCTTGCATTCCTATACACTAATGATGAAAAATCTGAAACAGAAATTAAGGAAACACTCCCATTTACCATTGCAACAAATAGAATCAAATACCTAGGAATAAACATACCCAAGGAGACAAAAGACCTGTATGCAGAAAACTATAAGACACTGATGAAAGAAATTAAAGATGATATAAACAGATGGAGAGATATACCATGTTCTTGGATTGGAAGAATCAACATTGTGAAAATGACTCTACTACCCAAAGCAATCTACGGATTCAATGCAATCCCTATCAAACTACCAGTGGCATTTTTCACAGAACTAGAACAAAAAATTTCATAATTTGTATGGAAACACAAAAGACCCCAAATAGCCAAAGCAATCTTGAGAAAGAAAAACGGAACTGGAGGAATCCAGCTCTCTGACTTCAGACTATACTACAAAGCTACTGTTATCAAGACAGTATGGACTGGCACAAAAATAGAACTATACATCAATGGAACAGGATAGAAAGCCCAGAAATAAACCCCCATGCATATGGTCACCTTATCTTTGATAAAGGAGGCAAGAGTATACAATGGAGAAAAGACAGCCTCATCAATAAGTGGTTCTGGGAAAACTGGACAGCTATATGTAAAAGAATTTAATTAGAACCCTCCCTAACACTGCATACAAAAATAAACTCAAAATGGATTAAAGACCTAAATGTAAGGCCAGACACTATACAACTCTTAGAGGAAAATATAGGCAGAACACTCTATGACATAAATCACAGCAAGATCCTTTTTGACCCACCTTCTAGAGAAATGGAAATAAAAACAAAAATAAACAAATGGAAAAAAATAAAATAAAAAAAAATAAACAAATGGGACCTAATGAAACTTAAAAGCTTTTACACAGCAAAGGAAACTGTAAAGAAGACAGAAAAACAACCCTAAGAATGGGAGAAAATATTTGCACATGAAGCAACTGATGCAGGATTAATCTCCAAATTATACAAGCAGCTCATGCATCTCCATATCAGGAAAACAAACAACCCAATCCAAAAATGTGCAAAAGACCTAAATAGACATTTCTCCAAAGAAGATAGATTGCCAACAAACACATGAAAAGGTGCTCAGCATCACTAATCATTAGAGAAATGCCAATCAAAACTACAGTGAGATATCACCTCACACTGGTCAGAATGGCCATCATCAAAAAATCTACAAACAATAAATTCTGGAGAGGGTGTGAAGAAAAGGGAACCCTCTTGCGCTGTTGTTGGGAATGTAAATTGATACAGCCACTATGGAGAACAGTTGGAGGTTCCTTAAAAAAGTAAAACTAGAACTACCATATGACCTAGAAATCCCACTACTGGGCATATACCCTGAGGAAACCATAATTCAAAAAGAGTCATGTACCACAATGTTCACTACAGCACTATTCACAATAGCCAAGACATGGAAGCAACCTGAGTGTCCATTGACAAATGAATAGATGGATAAAGAAGATGTGGCACATATTTACAATGGAATTTTACTCAGCCATAAAAAGAAACGAAATTGAGTTATTTGTAGTAAGGTGGATGGACCTAGAGTCTGTCATACAGAGTGAAGTAAGTCAGAAAGAGAAAAACAAATACCATATGCTAACACATATATATGGAACCTGAAAAAGAAAATCGTTCTGAAGAACCTATGGGCAGGACAGGAATAAAGACACAGATGTAGAGAATGGACTTGAAGACACGGGGAGGAGGAAGGATAAGCTGGGACGAAGTGAGAGAGTGGCATGGACATATATACACTACCAAATGTAAAATAGATAGCTAGTGGGAAGCAGCTGCATGGCACAGGGAGATCAACTCGGTGCTTTGTGACCACCTAGAGGGGAGGGATAGGGAGGGTGGCAGGGGGACTCAAGAGGGAGGGGATATGGCAATATATGTATACATATAGCTGATTCACTTTGTTACAGCAGAAACTAACACCACATTGTAAAGCAATTATACTCCAATAAAGATGTTAAAAAAAAATAAAAAAGAGGTAGTTAAGGTAAAATGAAGTGGACCCTAATCCAATATGATTGATGTCCTTCTAAAGAGATGAGATTATGTCACAGACAACACAGACCAAGAGATGACCATGTGAGGACATAGCAACAAGGTGGACATCTACAAGCCAAGGAGAGAGGCCTCAAAGAAATAAACATCCCAACATCTTGATCTTGGACTTCTAGCCTCCGGAACTGTGAAAATAAATTTCTGTTGTTTAAGCCACCCAGTCTGATATTTTATTATGTCAGCCCTAGCAAATTAATACAAGATACTGTGCCATTTAATCCCCACAATGACCCTTTAATGAGAATGGCATTATTGTTATCACCTACTTTCACTGATGAAAAAACTGGGCCTTGAATATCACTAGTACAATGTCTAAATGAGTGCCGTACATTTACAAGACCTGCTTGCTTTTACTCCCAAGAATATCCAGCAATTCCTTCTCAGATCTCGTTCTTCCTAATCCTAGACATCTTTGCTGAAAAGAAAAAAAAGAAGGAAACTTGCCAAGAGGTTAACTATGGTCTGGAATATGACAAGTAATTTTTATTTTCTCTGTATTTTCCGATTTTCTGCGACAAACTTGCATTCGTTTTCCAATTTAAAAATATAAATAAGTGAGAAAAGGAAGATTCATGATTAATCCCAGCTATCTAATTTGCCTCCCTAATGGATCCCCATAAGTGACGTGTTTTCACTCTGTCACACCTCCCCTGTTAACCCTTTGTGTTTGTGTTACTCTCAGTGTTGTGTCCATGTGTGTTTGCCCCAGTCACTTGGCTGGCAAGCTCCTTAAAGACAAGGCAGTCTCTTGGTATGGCACCTTATATTTTCATATCCTCTTGCATTTAGTTACTATTTTGACATTACAAAAAGAACATATGCTCCATAAGAACAACTTTTAAGTTATTTATTATGTATTCTCTATTAAACAAATTTCTATATTTGAAAATTTGGGCTGAAAAGTTCCTTGTGCTTAGGGACTATCCTGCACTTGGGGGGCTTTTTTTTTTCCGAATAAATTAGCAGATAATCAGGTTAAAGGCTTTGACCACTTTTAACACTTGGATTCAAATTGTCTTAAGAGCTTCCTTGAAGAGGGGTACACTCTCAGCATGTGTGAGTGTCAGCTGCATCCTTGCCAACACTGGCCATTTTCATTTTTAAAATAGTCTTGGCCAGTTTGACAGGTGACAGTAATATCTCCTGATTGCCTTAATTAATATTTCTTAAAAAATTGAACATTCTTTCACATGGTTATATTACAATTTAATGTCCTCTTTCTAATTTTTAATCATTCCATTTATTAATGTCTTATTTATTTGTATGAGCTCTTCTGATAAAAGTATAATAATCTTTTGACATATTTACTGGAAATATTTTTCCCAGTCTGCCTTGTAATTAAATGAAGTAAGATTTTAAATTTTACACAGCCAAGTCTGAAGATTTTTCAATTCCTTCTAACTTAGGTATTACTCCCTGTTTTCATTTAATTTTATTTTCTTTCTCTTTTTTCAAGATTCTCACATTTTCAGTAATGACTTTGTGCTTACAACAAATGTTAAAGTGAAAAGTGCAACTTAAAGTCAATTAGTTAGAATAGATGGGGAATGACTAGTGAATGGAGTGGTTGATTCAGATGTTGTTTTTCCAAGGGCTGACTAGTACCCTGCTGCTTTCCTGCTTACTGAGTATGAATAGCTCTGTCCTGGATTCCACAGTATTTCAGAATTTCAAGTTTGGTATCCAACCTCCACAGGTAAAGAAAGAGGAAACAGATAAAGAGGAGAATTCTTTAGTGATGACGTTCTCCAAGGGCTATTTCCCTTCACGCCCTAGTTTCCTTGGCTCTTTTCTCTGCTTCTCCAATGAAGAATGTGTGGAATGTGTTCATTCCCTTCTTCTAAGAAGCCTCCTTGGCCACCGCCTAAGGTCAGATGCTCCCACTGTGTACTCCAGGATAGTACTGGCCTCAGCATAGCCGCTGTACTCTCTTACTGCACTTTCTTTTTATTAGTTGCCCTCAGATCACAGCTAGAATGTAAGTTCTTTGAGGGAAGGGACTACTAAAATAAAGATCGCAGTGGTTTAATATAAAAACTAAAGCGTAAACTCTGCAGAGAAATAGGAACACATTAGGACCCCTCTCCCCAACCCCACATTCACTTCTTGGGGTCTAATAGTTGTCTTAAGACAGATGATTCAAATTCACAGCCATCAGCATGTACACTGTTCTTCTTAGCATTCTGGCTGATTATTTTAGGACATTGCAGCTAACCACCAATATGCTTCTTGCCTGTAGACTTCTTTTCTTGCCTGTAGGGACCTGGATTACTGTCTGTCTATAAAAGCTACAAAACTCAAGGCCCCAAAAAGAGAGATTCTCATCTTGACTACAGCTAGTTTGATATGGTCTCATGACAATTCAGGGGAGCTACTTAACTTTTCTGAATGTCAACTGCCTTATTTACAACTCTGGGAATAATAACAACTACCTTAAACCTTGTTGGATGCCCTTGAATTTTATTACATGAGGTAAAGCATGCAAAAGTCTGGCCTGTAACTGGCTCTCAATAAATGCTGCTTCATTTCCCTCCTTGGAGTTGCAGGTGCTACATCACCAGCAGATAGTTACCCCAGAATAATCCACTGATGAAAGTCGGTGGCCAGACCAATGGTCAGCCAAGCCTTTTATCTTAATCCTGGCTCCAGGCTCTCAGTTATGGCCCAGACTTGCACTTGCCCTGAGAAACAGGGATCTACTTAAAAGGCCAGTCTGGGATGAGCTGGTTCTAGTCTTGACTCAGAGTAATGCCTAGAGTAGTTTAAACTCTCACATGGCTTTTCTAATAATAAACTTTGTCTTATATAATGTGAATTATATTAGTCTCCCCATGAGATTATAAGTAACCTAAGGACTAGGAGAGTGTCAGTCATCTCTTTGCACATTATGGCATCTAGTGCAGTGCTCAGTAACCAGAGAGGCATAGTAATACTCTTTGAATTAGATTTCCCAATCATCCCATATTTAGAGAAGAGGTATTATGCCTCAGTTAGAAAAGTAAGAAGACTGACCCCCAAAGAATCATCAACACAGTTGTCTGCCAACCCAAGAATCTGTCTTGAGTGTTCATCCCCTCCACACAAGACTTGGGGATCCCATACTGGTTAGCTTCAGCCAAACAACATAACCTAATCCTTCTTTCCAGGGGTTGGTTTAGCATGAATCAAAGAGGCTTGCGGGGGGTATCCTGAGAAAAGTATCTGCTATTAAAAAGAAACACATGAGAAGAGAGAATCTGATTTCTTTGGAAAGATGCTGTCCTATCATCGTGTGACCATGAGGGAAATAACCTGATGAACAAGGCCCACATGTCAAGGAGTAGAAAGCGATGAAACATCCAGCTGGGATGATGGGATGCAGCTGTGGCTTAAGGACCCTGGGTCCAGCCACCTCTGCACTTCTTGCTATGTAAGATATTAAATGTGTTCATTATTAAAGCCAGGCAATTTTTTTGTAACCCAAAGCAGCCCTAATCCCTAGCCCTTCCAGGAGGTCATAGGAAAAAACCTTTTCCTGGAGCTAGGTGCAGCAAAGGTTTTAGGTCTGATCTAAGCTGAGGGAGCACATCAGGGGTCGGTCTTTGTCTTGATTTAGAGTTTGCACATGGCACACTGTTCTCTGTGAAGTCCTTGTAGCGCTAGAGTAAGATTCAAAACATCTTGCTTGCCCTCGAGGAAATTTAAGTCCCCCCAGAGGCCTGAGATGTGACCTGCCAGCCTGATCTTTACATGATAGCAGGCCCTTCTGTTACTTATCTCTTCAGCACTGGGTGCACAGTAGGTCCTCAGACAACGTATGCATATTGCCTGACTGATCAAGTAACTCCAAGTAATGTGCTTCCAGGGAGCATGATTCCCAGAAGCAGAGGAGAGAAGGGAAAATGCAGGAGTGAGAGGAAAATGTAACCTCACTTTATTTCTGTGGTGAAAAATTCATCCTAGCTTTTGCTTTGAAGCATTACCAGGCCTTGTCTCAGAAACTGGCAGTGACTTGCACTAAGAGTTCCGAAGCCCCATGTGGATGTATGAGAGGCATCTCTTCAATTATACAGCAGAGACTGTTCATGGAACTCCTTCCAAATTACCCTCTTAACGTGGTGATTATTTTTTTTTTTGTATGTGTGCCCTGAACAGATTCTTAAATCTGGAAGCAAAGAAGAAACTTGGGGGAAACGTGTGTCTGGATGACAAAAATACTCCTTTGTGAGAGTCTGAATTCCTTTCAGCTATTATGTGTTTCATAAACATCACAGTGAATTGGCAGACAGTCTGGCTCAGGCATTTGTGGAAATCTTTTTTTTTTTTTTTAAGGACAAAGTGGTGCCTTGTCTTCTCATTTGTTAGGTTTTATTTTTCTTGTGTTATATATGAAGTTCTACAGTGGAATCTCTTCTGACCTTTGATAGAGAAAATAACTGGGACTAAATTATTATTTAACTTCCATAGTACTAACTTGTGTTTTACTTCCTATAAGTAAAAAAGAGCTCTGAATATGGGCTTTTTTATTACTCTTCTCTGCCTCTAGGTTCTGTGCTCCTCATGTCCTGCTGCAGGGTGTCCCAGGCCAGAGGAAAACAGGAGAGCTAGCTCAGGGGCAGAAACAATGGAAATTGTGGACGGAGGACAGCAGGGCCTTAATCTGGCTGTGATCAGTAGCCACCTGAGGGGTGTGGTGGAAAGGGCCATTAGAAATGAAGGTTAGGGGCCCTTCACAATGGGCTGTAAGAAATAAGAGATTTGGGCTTTAATCTGCAGACCATGGAGATCCAGAAAACATGTATTTGAGCTGAGGGGTTGTCTTGGTTGTGTTTCCCAGAAGCAGACACTGAGAGGAGGATTTGAACCCAAGGAGTTTGTTTGGGAGGCAGTCAGGCAATGGGAGGGTAGTGGGAAAGTGACGTTGAGAACAGGGACAAGGCCAGCAAAGCAGAGCTGTTGGTGAAATGTACCCCAGATGAATACCGTTAGGGCAGAGCTGTCTAAGCCCTGTGGTTCACAGCTAAGGCTCCTAATCTCGGTTTTATTCTACCCCATAACTGGTGGATGAAACCTCAGAGAAGAAGGGACTCCACAGCAACAGACAAGTGAAGCCTGATGTCCAGAAAGTTTGAGAAAACACTTCAGTTATCATCAGGAACATCGATGAAGATTTGTGATGAATATAAGTCCGGGTGTGTAGATCAGGGCAACAGGAGACAGAGACACAGGCCATGGTGGTCCAGGTCAAGAGACGATGAAAATTCTAGAAGATAAGACCAAGACGAGAAGAAGACAGGACCTCACACTTACCTGTTGGCGGCTGCCAGGTTTTGAGAGAGCAGATTCTCAGAATTGAGCTATAAAGTAAGGGCCTTGTTGAAAACATAGCCAAGTCCCCAGTTCCAGAAGGAAAGTTCATTTTCAAAGTTGGCTGTCAGGCCTAGGCTCAGGTTCCCATGTGAGCTGTTGAATTTGAGACTCTCACATTCCTTCTTAGGAAGGTCAGTGTTAGTCCAGGAAGCCAGCTGCAATACACGACCAATTAAGCAGTGACAGCGGGAAAGTGGAGGAACTGTGGGGAGCCCAGCACATCGTTATGGATGGAGAGTCTCCAGGCTCATTTCTGGGGGATTGGGTGGGACATCAGAGTGGGCATGTCTGCTCTACCCTCTAACTGCAAGATGACCATTCAATGTGGAGAAATTTAATCAAACTACCTAGCCTCGCCCTTTCTTTTTTCTTTGCAAGATTTCTTAAGGGGATACAGGGAAGACAGAAATGAGAGATTTAAAATTTCAATGTGATAATCTATCATATTCTTAAGACAAAAGTGGACTATTTTAGATCCTCATAGAAATGGAACCACACAGTATTTGTCCTTCTGTCTATCTCACTTAGGATAATGTCCTCAAGATGTATTCATGTTGTCTCATGTGGCAGAACTTTCTTATTTTTTAGGCTGAATAATAGGCCATTAGATAATTATATCACATTTTCTTTCTCCATTTGTCCTTTGGGGAGGAATGGGGAGTCATTCAACATGTATAAAGTTTCATTTATGCAAGATGAATAAGTTCTAAAGATCTGCTGTGACTCTCTCAGTTAACATTACAGTTATGTACACTTAGAATTTTGTTAAGAGGGTAGATGTCATGCTAAATGTTCTTACCACAATGAAAAGAAGAAGGAGGAGAGGAGGAGAAGAAGAAGGTGGAATTCCTTCTGTTATAAGATTTCCTTTGTTTGATTTTCACCCAAGCCATGAAATAACAGGGTACCTAAAACTTTCCACTATATGCTGAGTCAGCCACAAATAACAGAAAATGTACCAGGAAAGAGAGGGAACTGCTTTAATTCCTGAGCCATCTGCTGCCATCACAGGAATGACTGTGAGATGGAAGGCTCAGGACCAGCCCCAACACAGAGAGCGGAGAGAAGGAAAATGAGCTCGAGCTAGAAAATCATAAGCCTTAGCTAAATCTCAGGCTTCTCCTGTTTTCCTATGCAAAATGAAGTGACTTCTAGAAATGGAGAAAATAACTTAGCCCCAGAGGCTCACTACAGGTGAGGATGACCTACTCAGACATATCTGCCCTCTAGGCTTCATGGAAGCTATCAGAAAGAAATCAAGCATGAATCAAAAGTACAGGCAGTACTGGAATAACTTAGATGTCAACCATACGGGCTGGTTAAATAACAAATGGATATGCTGCCTCTAGAAATGACAGTGATGATCTATGGGGGGTTTTTTTGTTTGTCTGTTTGTCTATTTTGGAGAAGAGTGCATCTCTTTTTTTTTTTTCGAATTTATTTATTTTATTTATTTATTTTTGGCTGTGTTGGATCTTTGTTGCTGTGCGCGGGCTTTCTCTAGTTGTGGCGAGTGGGGGCTATTCTTCGTTGTGGTGCGCAGGCGTCTCACTGCGTTGGCTTCTCTTGCTACAGAGCACGGGCTCTAGGCACGCGGGCTTCAGTAGTTGTGGCACATGGGCTCAGTAGTTGTGGCTCACGGGCTCTAGAGCGCAGGCTCAGTAGTTGGGGGGCACGGGCTTAGTGGCTCCGCAGCATGTGAGATCTTCTCGGACCAGGGCTCGAACCCATGTCCCCTGCATTGGCAGGCAGATTCTTAACCACTGTGCCACCAGGGAGGTCCCTATCTATGTTTTTTGACATGGAGAGATGCTCGCTCCACATAGTGTTAATTGAGAAAACAATAAGTAAAAAATAAACAGCATTATGATGTGGCACTGGTTTAAAATGCATGACACTGCATTGGTGTAATGCATATTTTTAAAGTCTGGTAGGAAAAACAAAGTGTTAGTGATGTTTATCTCTAGGTGATGAGTGTAGTGATTTTTTTAAATCTATATCTTATATTTTTAACAGCAAAAATAGATGTTTATTTTTTTAAAAGCATAGTCAATAAGGATTTTCTTTAAAAATGTTATCCCTCCCTCTCCCAAAGCGATGCAAGTATTGTCCTGGATTGAGGGACTGAAGAAAAGCCAAATATTCCTGAGTAGGAAAGGATTAAAATAAAAATTCTTGAAAGATAAAAAATAAGACTTTTTCTGCAATGACATGTGTTATCTCATGGTGGAATAATTAACACAAGTCATGGAGAGAAAATGGTAGAATTATATTTAATTGGTTCCAAAGGTTGTTGTCTATTTCAACCTTTACCTCTGAATAAAATTAGCAGACAGATGTAAGCTGTGTGAACTTTTTGCCTTCTTATCAAGAATTACTACAGGGATAATATATTAGGTAATTATTCCACCTATTATATGATATCTTATTTCAGCAGTGTCTATAAAATTCAAATAAAGAGAAATCTCAATAGTGTTGGCATGATAAAATGAAAATTATTAATAAGAATAAAGTTCACCATAGACAAATATATTAAAGAACAACAGTATGTTAAGTGTTGGCAAAATTATACTGCAAGGTCAATCAGTTTCTCTAAAGAGTTTTTCTTAGTGAGTAATTAGTACAAAAAAATGCTGATGACTCATATATCACAGATAGTGAAGAAAATTGAGGCATGCGTGACAGGAAGCAGATGGATCATCTAATTATTTTTCAATTACAGGTAACACATTGAGTGCAAAAATCTGCAAGTCATCCATCTGTCCAGCTGTTTCTTATAATAAATAAATACGTTATTCATTAGGGTAGCATGTCATAAAAAACAAAAATAAAAACAGCCCACGCACAACGTATATGCCCTGAATGGAACCCCAGGAGGGAAGAATGGGTGAGCCTGTGTGGGTGGAGGCTGTAGGCGCCAGGAGGTGGGTGCAGCAGATGACGGTTAGTTGCCTTTAGACAGGGGCTATTAATGGTTGGGAAGTTTCTTTTTCAGATAGATGAAGTCCGGTTTAGTAATCTGGGTGTTTCCCAGCAACAAATATGTATGGCAAACTATCATCCAGCTTGCCGATGTATAATAAAGTTTATTACACCCATTTCAGACTCTCTGTGCAAACTTGCAGTGCCATAGAGCCGACGGAGAGAGATCTGAGCCAACCTCCAGTGCTGTCATTAAAAATTTTTTAGCTGAAACTTTTATTGAAATAAATGTAGATTCACATGTAGATGTCAGAAATAGTACAGAGATTCTTGTATACTTTGCCTAGTCTCCCCAGTGGTGATGTGCAGAACTGTAGCATGATATCACAACCAGGAAACTAACATCAGTCTTATTCAATTATTTATTGACTGATTTTTCAGATTTCCCCAGCGTTTTTGTACTCGTGTGTGTATGAGTGTGCTTACATTTTGAAAATCTTCATCCATTGAATTATAAGAGAGGTCTTTATTCTCAAGATTAACAGCTGGACTATTATGTATTCTCATAGGTTCCCCCTGTTAGAGTGGGAAGGGGTGAGGGGAGGTAGGGGACACGCTGAATCAACTCATCAAATAGCATATATTTATTGACTGCTGAATCTTAGAAATTTGTCCTATCTTTAAGTATTATATGCTAACAAGGACTTATAGAGAGTGAAGTGCTACTTGCTTGCTAAACAGCATCACTATAGCTCATACATCTGCTCTACACCCTCCATCCATACATCCCTAGGCTGGTGTATCCTTCACTATCTGTCCAGTGGCCGCCTTTATTCAAAAGCTATGTCTTTGAAAAATCTAAAGTAAACTGAATTTTATGCAATGCTAAGGGCTTAGATACTGGCCTCAGACAGATCTAGGTTCAAATGCCAGATCCTTACCTGCCTGGTTTTGGACGATTTATCTAAACTCTTCCAGGAATCAGCTTCTACATCTGAAATATGGGGCTAATAAGAGCCCTTATCTCATGGGATTGGGATAGTAAATGAAACATTTCCTGCAAAGCACTTCTCAAGGAGTTTAACACATAATATGCCTAAATACATTATTATCTGTATATTAATGTTACATGGCTGTAGAGTCAAATAGTTATATTGCATTTTCTTATGATCTTTAATAAATACAAGGAAATTTTATTTTGAGGAAAAAGCAGCAGTCTTTTGTAGAGAGAAGAAATTCTGTGTCATCTGAATACACTATTTCTCAGTGCCATAGTCTTGGTAGTTTGAGACAGAAGCTTTCCTTAGAGCAGGACATTTGCACTCATGATTGTGTGTGGGAAGAGGACTGGCATGTCCATGACACACATCTCTCTGGTGGGGCATGAGTTCAATGCCCTTGATCTCCTCCATGGTGTGGTGAGTGGGCTACACAGATGTCAGTTACTGTTTTATGGGGACCCAGGCTTCTATGAGATGTGTTGGTAGGACTAGTTCATGGGTAAATTTAGTGACAGTATTCTCCACACCGGGCATAAGGACTTATGGTGTGAAAAGGATTTTGGAGTCATTTCTAGGCAATCTACAGGATGTAGTCTGGACACCAGCATATTGAAATTTGGGCACTGTGCTGTGATTTTTTAGGACAGTTGGCAGTCTGCTGTAGACAGGGAGCTTCCTGCACTAACACTCCCCATCCAGGATTTCTGGTTGGGGCATGTTGATATTCTGGTTGCCATGTTCTCCTCTCAGCAGGCTTCAGGTTGACTGCCTGGTGAAGAGTCCAGAAAGAAGAAAATACTGTTTGTAAGCAAAATGTAAAGGAAAGAAATGGCACTGGCTGCAGATAGATAAAGAATAGAAAATTGGAGCCCATTTTATTTTGCTTTCAATATGTTTCAAAGAAGAAAGCAAGAAAGAGGGTTAGTGTCATGGAATGGTAGGTTTGGGGTGCTGCTGGACTACAACTTGCTTTGCTGTAAATGAGGTTAAGGATGGGCTGCTGTGCATGAAGGGCAAAACTGCACAAGACAAATATCCACTAACAGTACTTTAGCAAAATCAGGGGCTTGACTCTGCACCAGCTCCTTTTCCATGGGAATTGTCTCTGAGATAGCCACCATTTCTGGAGCACTTACTATGCTAAGCACGGTGTTAAGTACTTTCAGTGAATGTGGAACTGGTAACACGGGCCTCATTGCACAAAGAAAGGACAGTTCAGCCATTTACCTGAGGTCACCTGGCAAGTAAGTAACCAACTGGACCTAGACTCGAAATGCTGGTAAGGTATTTGAGTGCCCAGATCCCTGGATTTCAACAGTTTGAATATGCCTTTCTGCTCATTTGCGTCTGTTCCAGGAGCGTCTGTTCTGCTCCGTCTGTGCACGGCCTGTTTTCACGCATCCCTATTGTCTCTCCGTGTGTGAAGAAGAGCAGCCAGTCACTGCAGTGTGTGACCATTTACCGCTAATGACGCCGGTGGCTCTTTGAATGGAAGGTAGGTGCTGCCATTGATTCATGAGACTCTAAAGTTGCGGTTCCTCGTGGATCAGGTCCCGGCTGCCGTGTGACGAGGCAATAGCACAACTCGGGACTTGCTTGCCTCTGCTGCGGCAAGTCCTTCCTTCAGTCAGGGGTGAGGCAAGGTGGCAGATCCTGTTTGGAATCATCACAGGGGCTGTGAGGTGGCTCCTCACCCCCTCTCTGCAGCAATGCTGGAGTGAAACATGGGGGAGCATGTTTTATTCTACCAGGAACCAGGATTCCATTTAGGGAGGGAAAGACATACATGGAAAATCAAGTGTTTGGTACCAAGTGGGACTCAGGGACCTGGGAATCAGATGGCATCAAGGATTTCAAAGAAAAGGCCCATGTACCTCTGCCTGGACACAGGCAGGAAGAGGATGAACAAGAGAAGAAATCAGAGGAGAAAATGGATATGGGACTGGGTCCTGAGCGATGAAGTTGCTGAAAAGTTCTTTGGAGAGGAGAAATCGTCCGCCTTGTTTGCTCTGTGATGTGGATGTCGAAGTGACACCCACTCTATGAAGCCATGCATGTTTCATGGGAGTTGTAAGTGTGGGTGGGAGGTGGACGAGAAATCAATGAAGGGGCTGAACTTTAAGTCTGCGTCAGTGTGAGGAACAAGAGTATCGAATGGCAAATCTGGAGCCCAAGACATAGAGGAGGCCACAAGACTGTTAGTCCCTGGGGGGTTCTCAGAAATAGCGAGAAGGGCTTTGGACTCCCACAAGCCATGGAATTGTGTATGTGTTTTTTGTTTGGATGGTTGGTTGGTTTTTATTAAGACTGTATTTTTTATAGCAGTTTTAGATTCATAGCAAAATTGAAGGGAAGGTATAGAGATTTCCTGTATGCATGCTGTCCCCACACATGCATAGCCTCCCCCATTATCAACATCCCGCACCAGAGTGGTACCTTTGTTACAGTTGATGATGTGCAGTGGCATCCATAGTTTACATTACAATTCACTCCTGGTGTTATACATTATGTGTTTGGACAAATGTATAATGACATGTATCCAACACTGTGGTATTATACAGAGTATTTTTACTGAACTAAAAATCCCCTGTGCTCTGCCTATTTATCCTTCCCTCCCCACTAACCCATAACAACAGCTGATCTTTTTACTGTCTCCATAGTTTTACCTTTTCCAGAATGTTACATCGTTGGAACCATGTAGTGTGTAGCATTTTCAGATTGGCTCTTTCACTTAGTAATATGCGCTAAGTTGCTTCCATGTCCTTTCATGGCTTGATAGTTCATTATTTTAACCCTGAATAATATTCTGTTGTCTGGATGTACCATAGTTTATTTATCCGTTCACATACTAAAGGACATCTTGGTTGCTTTCAAAGTTTGGCAGTTATTAATAAAGCTGCTATAAACACCCATGTTCAGGTTTTTGTGTGGATATAAGTTTTCAACTTTGAGGGATAAATACCAAGGAGCATGATTGCTGGATGATATGGGAAGAGTACATTTCGTTTTGTGAATCACCAACCTGTCTTCCAAAGTGGCTGCATTCCCACCAGCAATGAATGAGGGTTCCCATTGCTCCACTTCCTCACCAGCATTTGTTGTTGTCAGTGTTCCAGATTTTGGCCATTCTAATAAGTGTGTAGTGGTATCTCATTTTAATTTGCATTTCCCTGATGACATATGATGGCATATGATGTGGAGCATCTTTTCACATGTTTATTTCCCATCTGTATATCTTCTTTGGTGAGATATCTGTTAAGGTCTTTGGCCCATTTTTCAAATCATAGGTTTGTTTTCTTATTGTTGAGTTTTAAGAGCTCTTTGTATATTTTGAATAACAGTCCTTTATCAGATGTCTTTTACAAATATTTTCTCTCAGTCTCTGACTTGTCTTCTCATTGTTGTTATATGTGCTTTTTAAGGGAGAGCACATGTTCAAAGCCATCTACCTAGATATCCATGGTCAAGGGGCTCTTACTAACATCCTGGTTACATAATTTTTTCTTACATATCTTTAGTTAGGGGCCTAGAATATGTCGTTTGGTTATAAGTATGGACTTTGTAGACTCAGGTGGGGAACTCTGGGGAAAGAGAGTTGCTTTGCTTACGAGGGCCACCCAGGAAAGTTAGTCACACCAGTCTCCATCTCTGGCTGTGTCATGCACAGATGACATCTCTGCCTCCTGCCAATCACTGTGTAAAGAAAACAGCCGCTCACTTGAAGATTCTCAGAAGTACCATGTGTGCAAATTCTGGGCTCTCAGTCCCTGAGAAGCCCACTTGCCTTGAGTTTAAAACTTAACGTTTTGTTGAATTTTTATGCCAATTTTATTGAATTCAGTCAAAAAGGGAAATGCACAAACCTATGATATATGATCCTATTTCTAAGTAGTGATTTAGTTTACAGTTTTTCTTTGAGACATAGCTTCTCTTTAAAGTACATATTTATTCAATTATTTGGGTCTCTGGGCAAGTGACTGCCAAGGCCAAGGCCTCTTCAGAGAAGAACATTACTGGGAGTGGAAAAAAAACCCAAGGAGTTTTGGATCTGCTTGTCAGGTACACAGATTGTGGGTTTTCTAAATGAAAGATTGCAGTGTCACACCAATAAACTAGCAATAGAAAAGCACCTCTGTCTGTAACTGGAGGATTGTGAACTGGAGGGATTTGGATGCAGTCTTAATGTGAATCAGTCGGTTGTTACAGAGGAACTCTACATGTTCAGTAAAACCACCTAACGAAAATCACACTCAGTTCCTGGCCGTGGGACCTGATTCCAGCCCCTAATTTATTTTTATGACATTTGGTAGTAGGGAAACTCACTTTAACACAACAGTTCTGTCAAGGCAGCTTTGGCTTGCTACGTGCATGCAAATGCCTGGCTAAATAGCTCAGCAAATCCATCACTATTCAGAATGGGTAGGTGCACTCCTGAGAGAGGAGGGAGAGCAGAATCACTATACCACAGCCTGTTGAGTCAACAAAACCAAGAGTCAGAAACAGTCTTTAAGAGAAAGTGCAGGTGGAGAGGGGAGCTCTCTGGAGTTAGAGTGCAGGACTTGGTACCCAGAGGACAACCTTGGTTCCATTTCAGGGCTCCATTTCTCCAGCACCCACCTCTTCTTGTCTCTACATCCTCACCCTCACCTCAACTGCATTTCAGCTTCCTTAATGATATAGGTGACTGTCATTTTCTGAAAGGAGTCCTGTTTTTATTTTTCACTTCTAGCAGTCCTTCTCTCCTCATCACTGCACATACATTGGTCAAGACACCATTTGAGACTGTAAACCAGGTATGCTGTAAATTCAGGTTGCACTGCAGGACCCAGGAGCTCCACAACGAAGCACAGGCAGCCTCTTGTCTGTCGGTTTGAATCCCACCTGTTCTTTAGAGTACATTTGTTCCACGTAGACTCCCCTGACTACCTCAACTCACAGGAATTGTGCCTGTCTTATTTCTTAGAGAACAAATAATAGTACACTTCTTCAGACACATCTTAAATTACCTTAAATTACGGTTATCATTTCATGTGTGTATATATTTGTCCTATCAGGATATATGTTTGTTCTCTCTTCTTAATTATAACTCATAAAGGCATCAGCCCTTGTCTTTAAAATAACCAGCCCCTGCATAATACTGTGCAGTTCCAAAGCCACATCTCCTTGGCCTCCTTGAGGCCAGTTTTAATCCCCTTAAAATCCCATCAGTAAATGCATTGTGTTCACCCATCCCAATGAAAAATTCAAAGAAGTCTATTGGAAAAGCAAAATATAAAATATTAAATCATAATGTGTCCATGGAGACACTCAGACATATGCTTGTAAATCTTCCTGGGCTTCCAACATGAAAGAACGTTTAATCTGTTTCACTCCAAATGCTCTCGTTCACTTCAGTATTGTTCGTAGGGAAAGAAAAGCCTATGGGGTTTGTGGAAGTTGGCTTTTGCAATATTCAATTTTTCAGGCTCCATGTAAAAATGTCCCAGAGTTAGTTGATTCAAACTTACTTTTACAGGGCAGAGACTAGAAAATCAGCAAGGAGTTTACATGAGCTAATTCATTAAAGAGCCCAGCAGGCCTCCCTTTAGAAAGGACCAAATACAAATCCTAGCATCAGAATCTTGAGAACTTTGCTCCAGGAGTTCTTTGCAAAGAAGTCATTATATTTTATAAACCTTTAGAGTACCATAATTGCCCTGCTTTACCTGGGAATGAAAGGTTTTGCCAAACTGTCTATCGGAATAGCTTTAAAATCTCATTTTAAAGTAGAGTTTATTGGCTCTACATTGGGAACATTTTGTTTTGGGGAGGACAAAGGTGCCATCTGCTTGCACTTGAATTTGTTCTGACCTGAGACGTTAATGACATCCCTCCCTGAGAATAAGTGGCGATCATGATTTACCATGATTAACTAAGCAGATGACTGATTTTAGCTCAAATACTGTATCAGCAACCTGTCCACAAGCAAAGAAAGTCCTGGGTTGTTCATTTAATTCCAAACAAAGGGAAGATGCATCTAATAAATTCGCTTTTGCCACTTCACTGAAAATTTTACTGATGGGCACAGCTTTTCCTTGCATTTAGGTAGAAGTTATTTCAAGCCTTAGGAGAGTTGAACTCTTGGAGGAAAGAGAAGAACACACTTGGAGGAAAGAGAAGAACACACACTGTGGAGGAGAGATCAGGATAGTCAAGTCTCCCGTGGAATTCTTGTCTGTAATTGCAGAAGCAAATAATGCAGGTCAGACGTCATTGCAATTATTTCAGCCCAGTTCCTGCACAAACTCAGTGCTCCTTGACCTTTATTCATACCCAAATCCCATACTATTCACCTCCCAGGCTATACTCACTCAATTACCTGGCAAATTCCATAATGTCAGGATTGGGCAGATCTTCAAGAAAAAAGACAGTGCTCATCATCGTTTTTAGTATTTACTAGTATCAGGACTTGGTGTGGGTGACTGATGACCCTCCAGTAATTGATCTAGGCCAAAGTGAGCTGCCTCATCAAGGTCACGTTCCCTCCCCAGGGACAGCCCTCATGCAACGACTATTTACTGGGGGACGGAAGTAAAAGCCAGCCTCCTTGCTTCAAAGAGGAGCAGCTCTGAAAGGACAACCAGTTTCAGAGATCCTTATAGAATCAGTACTCTATATGATTTCATTGTACAATGCAACTTCCCTCCCTGTGCAATCTTGCTTCCCTCTCCCATCCCAGGTACTGTTCCTGAAAGCATTCCCCAATAGTGCTATTGCATGCAAATCTGAGAATTCTAACATCTATATCCTGGGTCACCTAATCTACAACAGTTGCAGCCGGAAGTGATCCAAGTGGGCAGATTCCAAAATGAAATGCTGGTGCTGGATTACTAACAGACCAGCAGGGTAGCAATGAGGACCCCCTCACTGGTGGTAGGCAGAGCAATGAAAGCCCCTGACATGTAGGTGCAGTAGTTGTTAAGCACACTTGACAGGAGTGCACTGGTGGGTGCAGTGTCTCACACATTTGAAAGTTTCATAGGAAATAGTAATTATAAGAACTTTGGGTCTGGAGAGCTGTTGATGGGGACAATAAATATGAGGAAAAAAAAACAACTAAAGACAAAAAGGGGACATGTAAAAGCCAGAGGGCCTTCTTGGCAACACCTAAAGAAACTCCTCTCCTACAACCTGAGGGCAGAAAGGGCAAAGGATCAGGCATAGGGCTTAAAGAGTAGCCGAGCTCAAGATAGTGAGGAAGACCAGGTAGAAGCCTCTAAAACTCCACTCCTGCCCCAGCCAAAATAGTAAATCAAAAGCTGTATCCCATCATGGAAGGAATGGCAGAGATTAACACTGTCCTTGAAGTCCTGAGGAATGTATGGTCCTTCCTAATCTCTATGCATTCTCTATATTAATGGTCACCTACTAACACGTAACTAGGGCTCTGTTAGTTTGCTCTAGCAAAGATATCATAACCGCTGCATCTGGGACTTAATACTTAGTTTGGTTTACTGTGGTCCACTGTGGTCCATCATCCTCCAGGATTCATCTGGTATTTTCAGAGGCAAGACCTAACCCTCATGCTCTATACTGCTTCCTAGACAACAGATTATAACTTGACAACATCTGCAATTTCTCTTTCAAAATAAGAGGCCAAAACCCTAGGAGAACTAATGGAACACCCTCTTGCTTTTTTTTTTGGCACTTGTCCTTAGTTATTATTACCCTGATATATTTACAAATGTCTCCCCTTGTCCTTTGAGCAGTGCAGTAATGTGATTAGACACAGGGGCTCCAGAGTCAGGTAGACCAGGGTTTCAGTCTCTGCTCACATTTTTAATAGATAGTTTATTTAACCTCTCTAAGCAAGTTTTCTGTTCCAGAAAGGAGAAGTAAATTAGCCATTTCCTAAGGTTATCTGAGAACTTCTTGACAGAATATATAGAAAGTGATTATCACAGAGCCAAGCAAACATTTCCAAATACAAGTCTTACTATTATGACTATGATTATGCTGACTATGATTATTATTAAGAATTCTTTGAGTTTCTATCAGGTAATGTACATAGAGCACTGGGTAAATTTTAATAGCAGATGTTCAGTGATTTAGAAACCTTCGTATTTGTTTTAATTCTTAGAATAAGAAGGTTGGCAAACCCAAGTCACAAAGTTACAAAAACTGTATCTCCCAATCAAAAATGGAGGATGGTATGGACTGAATCTTTGTGTCCCCCCAAATTCACATACTGAAGTCCAGATCCCAAAGTGATTGTATAAGGAGATGGGGCCTTCAGTAGGTAATTAGGTTTAGATAAAGTCATGAGGGTGGAGTCTTCATGGTAGGATTTGTACCCTCCTAAGAAGAGACCAGAGAGCTTGCCAGCTCTCTTTCTCTCTCTCTGCCATTTAAAAACATAGAAGGTGCTGCCTGCTAGCCAGAGAGGGAGCGTTCACCAGGAACTGAATTGGCTGGCACCTTGATCTTGGACTTCCCAGCCTCCAGCACGTCAGAAATGAATGTCTGCTGTGTAAGGCACTCAGTCTGTGGTATTTTGTTATAGCAGCCTGAGCTAAGACAGAGCATATGATCTAACAAAGGATATTTTTCTAATTGCTAGTATACCTATGTGTAAAGGCTTGCCAGCTATTAAAAACGAAAATAGAGTTCTTAGTAAAAATGTTTCTTCACAATATGGTTTTTGTTGACCCATTTTAACTGAAAAGTGTACACTCACACAATGGGTCTTATTTTGGAATTTGCGGGCTGTCCAGCCACCTCTATAGAGCACAGTCTCTGGAGTCAGAAACGTTCAAGTCCCATTTTATGTGAAATGCAGTCTTCTTTGTTGTAAGCTTGGAAACACTGTAGTCTTCTCTCCCATAGTTCCAGTCTTAATTACTGCTCCCTTTGCCAATGGCATTGCTCCCAGGGTTATTTCTCTGATCAGTGCTTTCAGCAGCCATCAACAAAATGGCCATGCCAGGGCCTTATTGCCCATGTATTTCTTCCCTACACTTGGTTGCTCTACGGTGGTTATAAATTTTGATTCTTTTAAAGTAACCTTCGTCAGTGCTTCTGCACTGGAGGCAGTTGTTTCTGGGGCAGTGGAAACTCTTTTGAGCTGACCAGGGACTCTTGCAGAAGCTGTTAGGGTAAGTTAACAACTCTGTCTCTGGAGGTAGGCTGATCAGGGTTCAAATCTTGGCTTCCCCACTTTGAACCTGCTTGGCTTTGAGCAGACCATCTTTCTGAACCTCAGTATATTCTTCTGTGAATTGATAACAATCATATAATAATGCCTACTTGATAGGGCAGTTGTGAGGATTAAGTGTGTTGACCTGTAAAGAGCTTAGCACAGTACCTGACGCTGGATATGCAGTCAACAGGAGTTAGCTTTTGCTAAGATTATCACGGATAATACCATGGTCCTTCTAGTTTATTTATTTATTTTTTATTTTATTTTTGGCTTGGGTGTCTGTTGCTGCACGCGGGCTTTCTCCAGTTGCGGCGAGCGGGGGCTACTCTTCGTTGCGGTGCGCGGGCTTCTCATCGCAGTGGCTTCTCTTGTTGCTGAGCACGGGCTCTAGAGCGCAGGCTCAGTAGTTGTGGCACGCGAGCATAGTGGCTCCACAGCATGTGGGATCCTCCCGAATCAGGACTCGAACCCGTGTCCCCTGCGTTGGCAGGCAGATTCTTAACTACTGCGCCACCAGGGAAGCCCGGTCCTTCTAAATAGATATACCATTCCTCTTTTAAACATTGTAGAAGTTATTTTCCTTTCCTTCTTGCTACTGTGAACAGCACTGCAATGAACATCTCTGAATGTATATTTCTCCTTACACTTGTCCAATTATTTCCTTTTATGTGTTCTTAGAACTAGACTTTCTGAATCAAAGGATATGAATTTTTCTATATATATATGTGTATGTATATATATATATATATATATTTAAATCAATACCAAAGTCTAAGAGGAATATATTATCTAGCTAAGAGTACATTCAAAATATTGAAAATCTGGAAAACATTGACTGTTACTTGCAATTGACCTGACTATGGAAAATCTCCAGCTTGGTAGAAAATGTTGGTGGTCTCAGAAGGAAGCTCATTGGCTCCAGCCCGGAAGGTATACTGTCTCTGTGGCTTCTAAGCCTGGCTCTGGTCACGGGAGGCTGCTCACACTCAGACAGACTGACTTTTAGGAAGAGAAAGCCTGGGAGAAAATATACTAGCTAGTGCCCCACTGCCCAGTATAGAGAGAAATCAGGGCAGAGTGAATATTCAGCAAAGCTAAAGGGGAAAGAAAGGCAAGGGAAGGAACTATGGCTAGAGAGTGTCTTAACTGAAGATTGAGAATATATTCTAGGTTCCTCACTTAATTTACAGTGTTTTAAAGTCCCTAGTTCCTCTGGGCTAAGACCTGTCACAAAACTTTCTTTCTAGTATTTCCTAATCCCTTAAAATGAGTCATTTAATGATTGCCTGCATTCTTTTTCTTAACATGTTTTGCATTGCTCCAGTGGAGGTATGGATTTGTCAGCATAGATAATTGTCTGACTGAAGGCTGATGGACATGAAGGAGGGACCTAAAGACGCATTTGCCTGCTAGGGCCCAAATCCTACAGGTTCATGGGTCACAAGTGCCGAGAGCTCCAAGAAGTATCGAGAAGGAAACCTCGCAGAAAAGATGTCTCTGAGTTAATACTCTCTTACTATATAATGTGAATCCTTACATAGACTAGAGAAGATTTGACTAAGGGTGATTGTATAGTAGTGAAGAGCTTTTTATTCCCTTTTTCTTACAGAAGCCATGTTCAGAAGGTCCATTCTGGTACTAGACTAAAGATATCAACCAATGACCTGACTTCCATAACAAATACAAACAATTACACTCATATGACTTAATACATGCAGATATTATACTAAGCACTTTAGAAATATAAACTCATTTAATCCTGAGTACAGTCCCATAAAGTGAACAAGATTATAATTCACATTTTAAAGTTGCAGAAACTAAAGCACAGAAAGGTTAAGTGACTTGCCTAAAGTCACACAGCTAGTAAGTGGTTAAAGAAGCCTGACTTCACATTTTTATACAGGGCACCATGATCTCAGTAAAGCCTTATAAGGTTCATTAGTCTGGCTGGCCCCGCCAACAGCCACCTGTATGTCCTTGAAATGGGGTCCCGGCACTAGTAATAACAAGTATTTGTGACCACCTACCTCGTGGCCACCTACCAAATTCTATGCCCTGTAGATTTTGTTTTACAACTGCCCTGCAAGGCGGGTCCTCAGTCCTTTCATCTATCAAATGTGTTTTATTCACATTTGATAGATGAAGGGACCCAGGCTCAGAAAAATTAAGCTCCTTGTTCAAGGTTACACTGCCAGTGAAGGCCAGAGCTGTCATTATCACCTAAGTCTTCCTGTCCTCAAAGCTCAAGGTATTAACTACTCCCCTGTACTGTTTTAGACATAAATGTTGGGAAAAGCACAAACTTGGAAGTTAATATGTGTTGGGTAATTCTAGCCCAGCTCTCCCGCCCTATTTTAAAATAAATGCTATGAGGACCAAGGTGAGCGGCACTGCGTCCCCACTTTTTTGAGTCAGGCAGTGACTTGCCTGTAGATAGCTGTCGAGGTGGGGCATGGGTAACATAGAAACACTGGAAAGCACTACATCTCATTCTTGGCTGTCTCCACCAGAGCACAGAAAGCTAAAGAATACATTAAAGCAATATTAGTTATTTATTCAAATTATGGCTTTGAGTTCTGATTTATTTACTTTCTGCTTAAAAATCATTCCTTGCAGATTGTATTCATGATTCTCAGAGATTGGCTGAAAGATAGTAGCTATTTTCCTTCTTGGCATGAATCTAAATATAGTTTTGCAATGTGCTTAAATCTTCAAGAAAACGCTATAATGAAAAAGTTATCTTCCTCCGAATAAGTTCAAAAATGACACCATGACACCAGTTCCTGTGTGTGAAATCTGTCTTTAAAAATGGCACATCAGTTTATTACGTATCACTACAGACAGATGTTCAGTTTGTGAAAGAATGTGTGTTTTTTAAATTTCGGCATTTGTGTCACTCGCCTGTCCCCATTATCCATCTGGTACCTTTCTACGAATCCCCTAGAAGCTATGGGGCACCTTTTGGGACACACAGTTGGGATCATTAGATTGATAACTTTTCAAGGCAAAAGATAATTTTCTTTAGTAAAATGATATAATTTAAAGAATGACTTTTTTCTGACAACATAGCCAGATGAAAGGCAAAGTAGTGGAATGTAGAAGTGGGTTGTTCTCCACAGGTGCCTGAGCATCCCACTGGCCGGGCTGCATCTTGCCAGGAGCTCCATCACATGTCAGATGTACAATGAGGGTGTGTCAGACTTGGGTTTGGGAAACAAATAGCTTATTACAAAATGCCTCATCTTAATTAATGAAGACAGATTAGTATGCTTCAAATCTTATACTGAGTCAATACTGGATAATACTTTTTTAAAACTTTAAGAATGGTAATGTTTTAAAGACATAGAATGATGTGTGTAACTTTGTATAATTTAAAAATTAAGGCAAGCAACTGGTTTTATTGTTGACATTTTAATACTCTTATTCTGTCATTAATGAATTGTGAAAATGCAGTCTAAATGCTGAACCTGTATGGATGCTATTCAAATAGTTGGAATGCCTTCTCCCCAGGAAAAGACATGAAAAATGAAATGTCAGTGTGGGACATTGGATTTGAGTGTGTTCTGGAAAGGAGTGGTCTTGAGTGGGGGCGTGTTTTCTATATTCATCAGCAATTTGAAAACAAATTGGGATTATTTCTGATATGGAGAATACTGAAGGAATCCTTACACAGAAATTGAGCCAAGGGATTCAATTCTATATATATTCACCATGGATGCTCTTGGTTCATAAGAGGAGGGGTTCATAAGAACCCCTCCTCCACACTATCCCTCCTCCCCTGCCAAAAACTGCCACAAAGCTTAGGCTAAAAAACATTTCTAATTGAAGGATAAAAATACCTACTATTTACTGAGGGACCATTTTGTAAAAGGTGCTTAAAATGTATTCTTTTTAATCCTCACAATAACACTATAGAGTAGATTTTTAAACCCATCATGTGAAAGGTGAGGTCCAGAGAAATTCAGTAACTTGCTGAGTATCACCCTCTGGAAGTGATGGATTCAAACACAGGGCTGCCTTACTCCACACCATGATCCTAACTACTGTATGTTTCTGTGTACACCACACACACATGCACACACACACACACACACTCTACAAGAAAAATAATGGTATTATTCAGCCCAAGTGTGCTGGAGCCACAGAGAAGGAGAGTGAACTCCAAATAAAGATAAATCCTAGATTGTGTACGTTGACCTTTACAAAGTACAATTTTGAGACGGTAAATTTTGACAAAATAAACTCCAAATAGCAATGCATGGAAACTACTATATTGTGATAAATTTATTGTGACCAGACAGAAATGTATTCAGAAACAAACTGAATAAATTCACTTCAGACAGATCCAGGATACTGATCTTATTTGGTTAAAGAATACTCATTTACTTACTAACATTAAGGACAAATGTTACATTTTACTCAGTATCTACAGGTCATCTTTTCCACTAGATTTCAGAATTTTTGTGGTAAAGCAGGAATTATAAAAACTAGTCATTTATGATATGTTATAAACATGCAAAAGAGTATGATCTTATTTTATGGTTGAGGACTAATTAAAGGTACCATCAGCCAGCTTGGGGAATAGACTGACTTTCATTTGGTTTAAAATAGGTTATAAAAATAAACATGACTGTAAAGGTAAACAACATTCAGAACAGTGCCTAGCACGTAGTATGGACTTAATAAATATTTGATGAAAAGTGAATGACAAATGCCATCTATCCATCTATTGCTGTGTGGTATGTGGAACACTTTTTTCTTCCAGTTTTAAGATATAATTGGCATACAGCACTGCATGAGTTTAAGGTATACAGCCTAATGATCTGACTTAGATACATCATGAAATGACTACAGTAAGTTCAGTGAACATCCATCATCTCCCATAGGTACAAAATAAAAGAAAAAAATTCTCCTTGTGATGAGAGCTCTTAGGATTTACCCTATAACAACTTTCAGATATGACATAGAGCAGTGCTCATTATATTAACCATGTTGTACATTACATCTTTAGTACTTATCTTATAACTGGACATTTGTTGTGGAACACCTCTAAGGTTCAGAAGTTCATTGGGCGTAAGCAAAATATAATTATCTTGCAATTTTATTTAAAAGCAAATATGATCTATAAAGAAGTTTCTATAAAATGTGCAGGAGAAAAAAATTACAATTATTCCCATAACTTTGTTCCATTTTACAGTAGTTTTGTGTACCCCCAAAAATTACCAAGTAGTCCTTCAAGGGAAGCTATTATTGTCTATTCATTAGAGGGTTTATGTGGCAGGAAGTAATGCAGCCCTCTTTTCAAGTTGCTCTTCATAATACTTATTTTACAGAATTATCATAGAAAAGAATCCTCACTCTAACCTGTGTTACAAAATTGAATGGACTATTTTATTGTCTAAAACTTTCCATGTGGACAATAATCTTAAACTGTAACAGGACACTGGTTTTATTAACATTGATTTTTTTCTAAGGGAAAGGTTCAGAAACAGTCTTATTTCAGTGATGACTGCTCGGTGGTTTACATAGAATAAAATCAGTTTTGCTTTAGAACAGGAAGTACACAACATAAAATAAGGTTAAGATTGATGTTAAAGTAAGATGGCACTGCTGCCTAGCTGGGAAATAAAAAAAGAAAATATTCAGCTCATTTTTTGTAAATTGTTAATCTGGTTTTATGTTTAGGTTGGTTTTTTTTTTTCTACAGAATTGTCAATATTTGTGACAGAGAAAGGAGAAATCAAAGGCTGACTTCTCTAGCCAGCAGCCTGCTCAAAGAAGGAACTTCCTCACCTTAGAATACATTTTGTTTGCAATAGGTTGCTTATAATCCAAATAAATGATTTACTTCTTATTTTATGACTGTGTTTTTAATGAAATATATGAAAAAGATATTAAATAACTAACATTTATTTCCTTTTTTTTTTACAGCTCCCAAATCACTAGAGTTTTTGTCGAATGAGTCAGAATTCACTACAGAAGCTGTGTTCTGTTTCACTTGCCTCACAGTTTACAACAGCTGTTTATTAAGAACTTACCAAATTCAAGGCACCATGTAGAGTAGGAACTAGAGAGATGGTAAGTGGAATCCTTGTCCTCAAGGGGTTTCTAACCTAGCTGGGGGAAAGAGGCACATACTTAAAAGATGGATAACATTTCCAAGGCTGTTTCAGAGACCTGGTCATTCTCCAAGACCTGTGAGAAAAGAAAAGCACTACCTTTTGTTCCAGGAATTAAGTGGAGGGTCCCCATTAGAGGACTTCCACCCAAATTTATATTGGGTAAGGGTGTTATGCTCCTTGCTCTTGTTCTCTGTCTTTATAACCCCTCTTAGAACTTTATTTTGGCCTCCTGATTCTAAGTAATCAGAAGTTTGGATATTAAGATCCTGGGTTTCTCCTACTTCAGTACATGTAAGGGCAAATTTAGCTCACAACCTATGTGAAAATACTCATGTTTTCTGCCTCCTGAATGTGACAGAGAATGGTAATAAGTTAAGAAAATGCACAGTTAACCAGAACGGAGTTTCTCATTCTTGACGTTTGGGGCCAAGTAATTCTTTGCTAGGGTTGGAAGAGGCTGTCTGTGCAATAATGCAGGATGTCAAGCAGCATCCTCGGCCTTTACCAGTTAGATGCCAGCAGCTCCCCACACCCGTTGTGACAACTAAAAATACCTCCAGACATTGCCAAGTGTCCAGGGCTGGGGGTGGGGGGCAGGGGCCAAAGTTATTCCCCAGCTGAGAACCACTGCCCTGGAATGATCAGTTACACCTCAGAAAATGAGAAATCTATGTGTATATATATGCACATGGAAGATTCTAGCCAGTCTCTAGAGTGAAGCAACAAACAATGTTGAGAGATTTCAGCCACCCAAACAAACCATCAGGATTCAAAATGCCAGCAATTGCATCTTTTATTAGAATGAATAATTTCAATAATATTTACAAGCTTTGTTAGAGGCTTCTGTATTCTTAATTAACTCACACCCTGACCTACAGGGTGAATTATGAATGAGAATCTCTACATGGAGCAGGGGGACAAGTTGGACACTGAAACCTGATTCTGGCTGCAGAGCTGGAGACTCATCTTCTACCTCATTTTCACAAACGCCTTGATTTGTGATGCTTTTGGTTATTCCTCAACAACATTTCCATTGCTGAATTTTGCATCTCATTTTCTACAGATTTTTTCATCCATAAAGTTTCTTGTTGAAATTTATAGTCGTTTTATAATTTCTGTATTAACTTTTTTTTTTTTTTTTGGGGGTACACGGGCCTCTCACTGTTGTGGCCTCTCCCGTTGCGGAGCACAGGCTCCGACGCACAGGCTCAGCGGCCATGGCTCACGGGCCTAGCCGCTCTGCGGCATGTGGGATCTTCCCAGACCGGGGCACGAACCCGTGTCCCCTGCATCGGCAGGCAGACTCTCAACCACTGCGCCACCAGGGAAGCCCTGTATTAACTTTTATACTGCATTTTACTGTATTATACTATTTAGGACATTGATATCACATGCAGCCGTTAACAATTTTATTCACCATAAAACTCATCAAGTCATGAACTGACATGCTCTGTATCTAGCCTGTAGGAGCCTACCTCTCTCTGTCATTTTTCTCATCTTTCTAACACTCTCAAAAGGGCATTTTAATGACCAAGGTGTTTGTAAGTCCCATTCTATCAGCAGTACCCACAATATCTTCTGGAGCCTTCTTTCTAAGACAGCTGTCTCCCTCTGTCGCTCTCCTACCAACAGTCTGGTCTCATTATTAACCTTTCCAGCCAAAGGATGCAAGAGAGGACTCGGGGGGTGCTGCAGAGCTACAGTGCTTTGTTGGGACCTCCCTAATTAGGACTGGCCTCTTACGTTAAAGGGAGAATTTCTGTTCTGTTATTTCTGTCCTGTAGCTTAGGTATCTGAGTCTGTTGCCTCAAGTCCTAATTCCAATTCCAAGTTTACCCAGAGGCCCAGTGTCAGTTCTGTTGTCATTTCTGAGACTTAAACCTCCTATCTTTAAATAAGAGTATTCCGTGCTATACAGTATATCCTTGTTTCTTATCTATTTTATACATATTAGTTTATATCTGTTCATCCCGTACCCCTAATTTGTCCTTCCCCCACCTTTCCTTCCCCCTTTGATAACCACAAGTTTGTTTTCTATATCTGTCTAAGTCTGTTTCTGTTTTGCACATATATTCAGTTGTATTATTTTTTAGAATCACTATGCTGTACACCTGAAACTAATATAATATTGTAAATCAACTATACTTCAATTTTTAAAAAATGAGGCTGGATGATGTAAAAGTCCCTGACCACTCAAATTGTCTATAATCATATCAAAAATTAAACACAATTACCCCTTAATCCATTATAGGCTAAAACATCACTAGCTTAGTGTACATTTTAAAATGCCTTCTGAAAAAAATAAAATAAAATGCCTTCTGTTCCTCAACTGCTAGAAAACTTTCAGAATGTGTAGATCAGTGTTGATTACAAATGTAAATGGCACCCCCTAGAGTTTTTCACAACTTATACAGCCACCTGTGATGCCCAGTTCTAAACGCCATTCATTAGCTAAAATGTAGACAAGAATTAGCAGGATCACAGGGTCACCAGTGAGAGAAGAGAATGTCAGAAGATGGACAATAGTGCTGATAGGAGATGTATCAAAAGGGTACAGTCAAGGGACAAAAATCATATCAGGTATTTAAACAGGGAAATTGAAGAATTTTTAATTAGATAAAAAGTTGAAGGTAACAAAAAATCAGAAAGAGACAAGTATCATAGAAGTGGCAGTTGTAGGAGAGCTACCACCCCTAGTGATGGGGAATAAAAGGAAAAGGGTTGGAATAAAAGGAAAAGCTGGAGGAGAGGCCCATGCAGTTGAAATTCAGACCTCTGAGGAGGCAGGATGGGCTGGAAGGCACTATTGTTCCTGAGGGAGATACCACAAGGCTGTTTCTGAGAGTGTTGGAAAACCTGCCAACTAGATTCAGCTGCTACTACAGAAAGGCAGCAGGAAGCCACAGGAAACATGAAGGAAAGAGAAATCCCGTTCTTCCTCCAGCCTTGCAGTGTCCATCTAGACTAACAGTGGTCCAGCTGGCAAAGCAGAAACATAACTTACAGTATCAACTATCACAACTATCACAAAGAAGAGCACGGAGAGCTGTTTGGAACTAAACGGATAATAAATAGCACACCAAGTCTGTCCTAAAGCAGGGATGACAAATAGATTTCATCTGTGTACCAGTTCTAATAGTGGCAGCATATTGCGTTGAGAAGGATGCTGAGGTTATACTTATGCAACAGAAGAGAGCCCTGTAATCATTTAGAATATCTTCCATGGGCAGTAGGAGAGCATGGTGGCACAGAGTTGTCATTTCTGGCCTAGAGCCACCTAATTGTCCCATGCACCTTTTGGGTTTCAGTCTCTGGAGACAGAGACCTGAACTCCTTCTCAGCAGCAGTAGATGCCCCATCTCACTCCATCTGGCAGAGGGTATGATGGGGAGCAAAGTAAATTAGAGATCCTGACACGGTTATAAGTTTCTTGGCTGTGCTTGAGCACCTCTAGGGATGGAGAACACATCACCTTCATCTTCAGGGAGTTCTGATAAATGTCTTCCTCATAAAGAACTTAGATCAACCTCAATGTAACTCCTATC
Source organism: Neophocaena asiaeorientalis asiaeorientalis (assembly GCF_003031525.2). NCBI lineage: Eukaryota > Metazoa > Chordata > Mammalia > Artiodactyla > Phocoenidae > Neophocaena > Neophocaena asiaeorientalis. The sequence continues at coordinate 821,476 of NW_020174301.1, forward strand.
CACCGGCCCCACATCTACCCCTTTCAGAAAGACAGAAATAAGTCAAATTCTTTCTCTACATGCCATCCTTCAGATGTTTGAATCCGGTCACCATATTCCACCAGATCTTTCTTCTTGAGGTGAAATAGCCTAATGCCTCCCACTGTTCCTTACGTGGATGGTATAGAGATATCCCTGTCCTGTCTTCTGAGTACACTTGGACACATCTCAGCCCCTCATCAAGGGTGTCCTGAAATTAACACTCCAGATGAGGTTAGAAGAGCACCAAAGAATAAAGCAGAGGGCTTACCTGGTGGCGCAGTGGTTGAGAGTCCGCCTGCTGATGCAGGGGACACGGGTTCGTGCCCCGGTCCGGGAAGATCCCACATGCCACGGAGCTGCTGGGCCCGTGAGCCATGGCTGCTGAGCCTGTGCATCCGGAGCCTGTGCTCCGCAACGGGAGAGGCCACAACAGTGAGAGGCCCGCGTACCGCAAAAAAAAAAAAAAAAAAAAAGAATAAAGCAGAGAATGGAGTTCATTCTTTTATAGATCCCATCAACATTTCTGACAACCACGTCTCACTGAAAACTTTCATCGGGACTTATTTTCTTTCACTTCAAATAATCCTCAGCCCTTCCACCCCCAGGATAAGCAATTTCCAGTGGCTTCAGACTTTCCCAAGGAAAAACATGTTGTGGTCAATACAAACTACTGGGAAGTCTCCTTGGAGGAGAAGGCAAACAGCTTTGTGAATGTTTAACTAAGTTAGAAAATTAAGCTCTTTCTTGCTGATGGTGGCTGTCATAAATGTATGCTCCAGTGAAAAGAAGCTTAAATCAATTTCGGTGTTCTCATTGAGCTGCGAACTTCGTTATTTTTCCTCCTGCACAATATAGATGCCATAAACCATATCTAAGTGTGCAGAAGACATTTACTTCCACTGGGGTTTTCGAGCCAGATGAGATTTTTATAAGTGATTCTGTTCTGCCTTTTAACTACATTTTAATTTAAATATATTTTTAATCATAGCTTTAAAATTATCTTCACTATGTAACCAAAGTTTAAAGTAATGGCATATTTTTTAAATACATGCAAAAATCTCTTAGTCAGGGTCTTTAAATAGTCCACTTGCATTATTTATTTTAGGTTCATTTAACTGCACTATAATTTTGTGAAGTTTTAGAGTGGTGTGGCATATGATGTAATTGCCGATTATACAGGCCATATTTCCAGGCACATTATCAGAAGAATCTATGAAATAACAGGGAGTTTAACAAGAACAAGAGTCTTCAAGAAATTACCTGATGAAAGTTCCACAGATACAAATTTCTAAAAGTTAAGGGAAGAGAGATAAATATGATTAAATACGAAGAAGTCAGGGGCGTGATGTAGAGAACAGCAGGAGAAATTCTGCTTTGTACACAGCAGCCTGGAGGATGGATGATCTGCTGAAATTAAATATCAGCCTTCAGATTCTTAAATTTAAAGCCAATCATCACTTCCAGTGACTTCATTTTGAAGGACTAGGGGGTGTGCCCCTAAAATACAAAGGAATTATTTTCTGGGTATAAAAGATAAAATTGAAAGATCAAATACATATTATTCTAAGGAAAAAGCAGATGTCTAAAGATTATAGGTATTAGTTTTCTCTTGCCCCTGTAACAAATTACCACAAACCCAGTGGCTTAAACAATGCAAATTTATTATCTTGCAGTTCTGTAAATCAGAATTCTGACATGGATCTCACAGGTCTAAAATCCACATGTTGGCAGGACTTCACTCCCTTCTGGAGGTTCTAGGTAAGGATCCATTTTGTTGCCTTTTCCAGCTTCTATAAGCTGCCCTCATTTCTTGGCTCAAAATCCCTTCTGCCATCTTCAAAGCTAGCAGTGTTACATCTCCATCTGACCTAAGCTTGGAAAGGTTCCCCGCTTATAAGGACTCATGTGATTACATTGAGTTTACCTGGATATTCCAGGATACTCTCCCCATCTCAAGGTCCTTCACTTAATTACATCTGGAAAACTCCCATTTGCCATTCAAGTAACATTCACATGTTCTGGTGATTAAGGCAGGATCATCTTTGGGTGCCATTATTCTGCCTATTACACTGTATAAAGCAAAGATGAGGCAACACTCCAAGAAACAAATTGCTTGCAGGGGACTTCCTCAGATGAAGATTATCCTTTCATCTCATGTACTTTTTCAGGACAAAATTCACCATTCGGTATTCCCAACCCGCCCCCACCCCCCAAGAAAAGACAAGAGGGCAGCTATCTGCAAGGAAAGGGATGGGAACTGACGGGAACTGATCTAGAATGATGGCCGAGTCCAGACTAGGTGTAGAGTGGATATGCCAGGGACTCTTCTAAATACTTTATGCAGATAAACTTATTTAGTCCTCATAGCAGCAGCCCTATACGCAAGGAATCTTACCATCTTCCTGTCTTCCCAATGAGGAAACTAAGGCACAGATAACTTGCCCAAAGCCAGAGCCTGAACGTTAACCACTAGAATATACAACCTCCTACCTACTGACCAGTTAATAGGTGGGTTGCAAGTAATTTGTGACTAACAATACTTTTACAAAAGGTCAGTGATTTACATTTGAGTCAAGTTTATCTCTATGACAGCACTCTTGCTGTTACCTTCTGATATGGGTTTCTGGTTATTACTTAGATGTTGGAGAAGGAACAAGCATTGAACTAGTCAATTGATCTAAGTCGGTTTCTCGCACTTCATTGGGCATAAGAATCACCTGGAGTACTTTGTGAAAATGCAGATTACTCAGCCCTAACCCCAGAGATTCATTTAGATCTTGGAATCTCTATTTAAAAGAAAATTCCAAGAATTTCTTATACAGGCTTCCCGGCACATATTAAGTGCAATATAGAGTGTTTGGAAAAACTGCAGTTGGATGACCTCCCTGGAGCATCCCCCTAAGGCACTCGCAAAGAACCCCACATTTATCCCATTGGAGCTCTTACCATATTATATAGTAATTGCCCATTTGTTTATCTGTCTCCCCCTCTAGACTACAAGGTCTTTAAGGTCAAGGCTGTGCCTCTCTCAGTGCCTTATCTCTGCTGCCCACCCCACACTCCACGGATATAGGTGCTCAGTTAGCCATCTGTTGTCAAATGCATAGCTGAATAAACAAATCAATGATGAAATAGTCTCAGATCACACAAAACCATTTTCAGATGGGTCAGCTGAGAGTCCCACATGCCTCACTTAGTTGGAGATCTGCAGGTAGTAGGAAAAAATTGAAAAAAAAAAAAAAAAAAAAAAAAAAAAAAAAGAACACCATAAGCTAAGTTCACTGTTGAAGGACAGAACAGAAGCATATGAGCAGAAGCTCTTAGAGAGCAGTAGAAATAGGCAGTAGTCTCAGCGTTGGTAGGTGATGACTTCTTGTACCAGCAAGAGACAGTCAGCAGCCCTAGGGGCAGACAGTGTGTCCTGTGTGAACTCTTTTCACAATATTATACTGACTTCAGATTTATTTTGCATTTTGGGGAGAGAGTGGTATTCTATAAATAAATTAATAAACAAGGAAAAATGTTTGTGATGTCTCAAAGCGATTGTCTTGTGGAAGAACTAATCTGAGCCACCCAAAGTGACTGTTTCATAGTGTGGTTGTGAAGATCTCCAGATCATTTGTACAAAGTGTCTAGCACAGAGCCAGGCACAAGGCAGGTGCTCAGTAAATACTTGTTGAATAATCAATCCTCATGAAACTTTGATAAGCAAAGACCCGTCTCAGCATGACTCTGTTTCTGCCATGACAATCTAAGGGAACCCACGTTAATCATCCCAGAAGGACTCACTGCACTATTTCCCTTAGCCCCTCCTCCATTAAATTTTAAGACATTTTTTTTCTCCTGGAATATTTTGCCTCTTGTAAGAAAAACTTTTTGTGTTGTTTTCATCTGCCAAGAAATTTAAACAAACAATTTGAGGAGTAAACTATGACTCTGAGGACAGACTGCACCTTATAAATTTTAACCCCAGTTTCTTCCTGGACTAAGACCCAGCAGTGTGACCATCAGCAATGTGGTGCCTTTCAGTGATACAAAATGCTTGCTCACAGGCCATGATTTCATGAAACTTGTTCCCACGGTTATAGCAAGGCCAGGTAACCCCCAGATGCATATTATCATTTATAGCCATTCCCCATAAGACACCTAAGAGAGTGATCAAATGCTCTTGTGTCAGCACATAAAACAAATACCTAGTGGATCATAAAATAATGATACATTATCGCGGAATATCCACATTGCTTCTGATATTGTACTTGGGAGGTATTGTTAATTTTAGGGATAAAATTGCAGGACAGGATAGGACAGATTTCAACTCCAAATAGAACATGCTCAAGACCTCAGCGAAACTGGCATGGCTCTCTCTAGCCTTGGCCACAGAAGCTCTGAGTGCTAGTCATCAAAGGACATTGGGTACAATTTACTCTCGTGGTTTCCAAACATTTATTTTAACAATTGACCTTCTTAAAATTAATCATGGACAGATTCCTCTATGTATATAATAGACAAATGGCAAGCACTCTGGTTGAAGATCTGAACTCTCATCTTAGCCCCGTCAGCTCCTAAATATATGAAATTAAGAAATCACTTTCTTTCTCTGAGCCCTACATTTTGTTTTTGGCATTCTTAATCTTAGAATGGAAATAATAGTGCTTGCCTTGTCTACTTTATGTTGATAATTGCTTTAGAATCAGACAAATTAACATTGGAGAGTATTTTGTAAATAATAAAAACCATATACATGGG
>NW_020174301.1:826399-891961 GCF_003031525.2 Neophocaena asiaeorientalis asiaeorientalis
ATCTAAGGTAGTAGTAGTATTACATGAAAAGGAAAAGCACAAGATAGAACATTATAACTAAGTAATTTATTTATAAGAGAAAGATTCTTGGTAGTTTATGCAAACTATCTGTTCTTAACTTCTCATAGACATTGAGATGTTTAGAATAACACTAGATATGGTCATAGATCAAGGATGACACATTGATTTCTTCACAAAAAAATGGGGTGATTCAACTACCTAAAAGGGTGGGTTAATGAGAGTTTTAGGATATCTCAGTGCTCATCAGGGAAGGAATCACAAGAGATTAGTGATGTCTGCTATGAGTGGAAGGTGAGAATAGTGCATGTTTTCCATCCCTGTCAGATTAGTTTTATCCCTTTGATTCTTTCGCTCCACTTCTTTTCCCCAAGTTTTCAGTCCTGGGTCCTTAGCACTAGCACTCACTCCATTTCACAGGACAGCTGGAGCCACCATTCCCAAAATTTCCGGGTGGCGATAGGGGCTTAAAGCTCAATTTTGTTCTTGATGCACAATGTGTACATCCTTCTCCTGAGCTATTTTTAATTCTGGTTAGTTGACCAGCTCATCAGTGTCCCTTTCTCCATAGTATTCTCTCTCCTTCATACTGTACGACCCTTAGAAAATCATCTCAGATGACGTTCCATTACAGCCCACATCAATCAGCATCTGACCAGCTCAGTGCCATGATATTGTAAATGTTGTCTCTTCCCTCTCTCTGGCACACTTAGAATATGAATCCGTCAATTCTGTGTGGAGGAAAGATAGAACATTCTGAATTAATTATTAAGGAGACTAATGAACTGAGAACCTGGGTGAGGCTCATAAAGAAAAATGGCTGAAACTTCATCAGCTTTGTCTTAAGCTCTATTGTTCAGCCTGGCCCACCTGTGTGGCCAATGTCTGTGCACCACTGGGAAGGGCAAGTGTTGAAGTGACTCCCTTTAGAGGCCTCCCGTGTATTTGATGAGGACACCCACTGCCTGTGCCCTGGAGGCAGCCCAGCAGGTTTCCAGCATCAGACGTGCATTCTGCCATGATGTCAAAATCCCTGATGTATTCATATGTGTTCTGCTGCTTGTGGCCATAATCTTAATCATGTCAAGGAAGAGATGGCAACCTTACCAGCTCCATCTATCTCTAAATTTTGACCCTATAATCACCATGGCTCGTGGATCTCCTAACCTTAAGTTAAATTTATAGTTAGCAGAAAATAGCTGTTTTCCTTTCCAAGGCAAGCTGCAATGAATGGTTGAAATGGATACAGAAATCACTTTATGCTTTATGATGCGTTGATTAATAGAAGTTTTAAAACATTCTAATGATACAAGTGTAAATTATTACTATCAAAGAAAAAAATTGATGTCTCTCAAAATAAAAAAAAGTCTAAAACTTGGCAAGCTCCTCACAATACATGGACAAAAAGAGGTACTCCAGCAGAGAGCACCGACATTTCTTAATGCTTATCACTTTTATGCTTCATTAGTGTTGGTGCATTTCTCAAAAGTGCGTGAGGAGTGTAAACCTTCACAGAAATAATAATCCATGTGGGTCAGGCTAATATGTGGTGAATGACGACAATTCCTTCTTCTGTTAGGTGTACTGCACTGTAATTTTTTTCATTGAAATTGTTGCCTCCATAGCAGCTGTGTTCAAAGGCTGGGCAGCATCATTCGCTGTGTTTAGCAAACAAATTTACATCTGAAGTAACTGCTTAGATGTGGGTCCAGGCAATATGGTTTCTGAGAAGATCATAGCTTGAATGTATTCTCCCTTAAATGGGTGAGATTCTATGGAGTTTTGTTCAACCACTGAGCATATGCCATTATGAGAATAAGACCCAACGGAGTGGACATAGAGTAACTGTATTGGGGAGTTCCCCGGCTGTCCAGTGGTTAGGACTCTGTGCTTTCACTGCCGAGGGCTTGGGTTCAATCCCTGGTCTGGGAAGTAAGATCCTACAAGCCGTGTGGAGCGACCAAAAAAAAAAAAAAAAAAGTAACTATTGGTCACACCTTTTAAGCATGATTTCATCTCCTTCTAGTCCCACCTCTGCTTCTAGTCACTGCTGTGGTGACTTTGATCGGCTTTGCACAGGGACAGCCTGACATCACTTCACCTCAAGACCTGCTCTTGCCTCCTGCCCTGGGGCTCCTCTGAAGCTGGCCACTGATATCCCCAGGACCCACTCAGCACTCAGGTATGCAATTTGGAAATGCAGAGGAGTTAATGTCTGTGGAGTCTCCCTTGACTGACAGGGGAGGGAAACTTTGCATAAATATTTCCTTCTTTTATTCCCTAGGCAAATAATTGTGGTGTAAATTTTGTAAGGCTCCCCACAAGGTACCCTGGAATAAAGTGCTGGTCACCGGTAGCAATAGGCAACTCAACAGTGCACTCTTGTATTGCTTTTCCTTCATTCTCTGTTCACTGTCTTTGCCCTCACAGTTGCATCCTGGGATCACGTTCCTCAAAATCCCCTTAATGCAGCCTTTATTTATGGGTTAAGAAAATCTCCCTCCTACTGTTTTAAGTATTTACGAGGCATGTGTGGTGATGTTTTCAATTACCCATTGATTAGTCACGGAATTCTTCTATAGGTATGAGCTCAGAATCCCTCTGAACACAAGATTCCAGGGAGACATTGTCAGTTCATTGTCAGTTCATCATCACTACAATCTCTGACTCTCATTCTGTAATCATTTGAAATCTATAAATGCTGGAAGAACAAAGCTCCCCATGCTCTCTGGGCAGTATGGTCTTTTGTTGTAATGTGGATGTTGAGAAGTAGACTAGCCTTACTCATGAGCTTAGTAACTCTCATATCAACGTGTGACATTTTGTATTCAGATAGATGCCTCAAAAAAGATACAATCCATTGGGAATAATTTAAACCTTACATGTTAATTCTGCAAATTACATTACTTACCATATAAAAGTACACAAGAACAATTATTCTTTGACCTAGGATAAGGCTCATCTCATTTCTGCTTTCTCAAATGACCTGAGTAACACTCTAGACCAAAATAGACATAAAAAACCTATACAGAATATTCCATCCAACTGCAGCAGAATATTCAGTCTTCCCAAGTACACATGGATCATTCTCCAGAATAGATCATATATTAGGCCATAAAACAAGTTTCAACAAATTCAAGAATATTGAAGTTCTATTATGTATCTTTTCTGACCACAGTGGTATGAAACTAGAAGTCAAGAAAAGAAGAAAAGCTGGAAAATTCACCAAAAAATGTGGAAATTAAACAACATACTCTTGGACAAACATTGGGTCAAAGAGAAATTAAAAGGGAAAACAAAAAATATCTTGAGACAAATGAAAATGGAAACACAGCATACCAAATCTTAAGGGATACAGCAGGAGCAATTCTAAAAGGGAAGTTTATAGCAATAAATGCCTACGTTAGGAAAAAAGAAAGTTCTCAAACAACCTAACTATACACATAAGGAACTATAAATGTAACAACAAACTAAGCCCAAAATTAACAGAATGAAGGAAATAAAAAGATCAGAGCAGAAATAAATAGAGGTCAGAAAAAATAGAAATAATCAACAAAACTAAGAGCTGATTTTTGAAAAGATAAACAAAATTGACAAGCCTTTAAGTAGACCTAGAATAAAAATGATAAGACTCAAAGTCAGAAATGAAATAGAAGACACTACAACTAGTACCCTAGTTATGCAAAGGTTCGTGAAACACTACTATGAGCAATTATACACCAACAAACTTGAAAACTTAGAAGAAATAAATTTTTAGAAGCATACACCCTACCAACACTGAATCATGAAGAAATAGAAAAACTGAACAGACCAATAATAAGTAAAGACACTGAATTAGTAATCAAAAACCTTCCAACAAAGGAGAGTCCAGGAGCAAATGGTTTCATGGGTAAATCTACCAAACATTTAAGGAAAAATTCACACCAAACCTATTCAAACTTTTCCAAAAAATTAACAGAGGTGACATTTTGAAACTCTTTTTACAAGGCCACCATTACTCTCATACCAAAGTTAGACAAGGACATTATGAGAAAAGAAAATTACAGGCCAAAATCCTAACGAACATTAGTGCAAAAAATCTCGACAGAAAATAGCAAACTATGTTCCACAGCACTTTAAAGATATCATGCACCATGATCAAGTGAGATTTATCCCTGCGGTGCAAGAATGATTCAACATCTGCAAATCAGTAAATGTGATACACCACATTAAGAGAGTGAAGGTAAAAATCTTATGATCATTTCAATAGATACAGTAAGAGCATTTGACAAAATACAAAATCCTTTCATGATAAAAATCTCAACAAACTGGGTATAGAGGGAATGTACCTCAACATAATAAAGGCCGTATATGACAAGCCCACAGCTAACATCAAGTTCAACAGTGAAAAGCTAAAAGCTTTTCCTCTAAAATCACAAGACAAGGGTGTCCACTCTCACCACTTTTATTCAACATCGTACTGGAAGTTCTAGGCACAGCGATTAGGAAAAAAAAAAAAAAAAAGGAGGGAGGGAGGGAAGAAAAAGCATACAAATCAGAGAGGAAGAAGAAAACTGTTTCTGTTTGCAGATGATATGATCTTACATATTAAAAACTTAAGACTCCACCAAAAAACTGGTATTGTTACAACTAATAAACAAATTCTGTAAAGTTGCAGGATACAAAATCAACATATAAAAATCACTTATGTTACCACACACTAGTAACAAACTATCTAAAAAAGAATTTGGTCATCATTCTTTATCTTTTTAATCTAGAATTCCCCCATCTTTTTTCATCTTTCCTAGCATTGGCATCACATCAAGAGTTATATGATGTCCACTAAAAAAAAAAAAAAATTACGTAATGTCAATTTATTTCACTATTAGATGATGTCAAGTTTGATCGCTTATTTAAATTCATGTTGGCCAGAATTCTTTATTGTAAGAATTTCTCCCTTTGAAATTGGTAAGTAATCTGTGAGCTGGTACACTGAGATTATGTGAACTCCTGTTTCCCAATATATGTCCACGTAATTGTTTTGGCAGCATTTGGTGATTCTTGGTTGAATAATTATTATATTGATAATTGCAAGATGGTGATTTTCTAATTTCATAATTTCTTCTATTTCTTTTATCTAGTATTCTTCAGTAGAGAGGAGCTTTCCCTTGAGAAGGTGAATTTTTTAAATGGTATGTACTGAAATTTTCTTATAAACTTTGATGTATAAAGTATTTAGTAGCCCATAAAATATCTTGCCTGGTTCAGAAACAACTCAGAAATAAAACTGTGGGGCCTGTAGCCTTACAGGGAGTGTGAAGCTAAGAGGTCCTCGCTCTTTACACAGGACAGAGAGCCTGCTGGACAGCTCATCACCTGTTAGTGTATAGCTGGTCTCTTTTCCTATCAGCTATTTCTGTCGGGACTGGCTCTACTTGTGTTCTTAGGGGGACAACTCTGTTAAGAAGGTCTCTCAGTGGGTTTGTAGCAGTGTTTTGGGGGGAAGTAAACAGTTATGGAGTTATGCTATTCCAAGACAACTGAACTAAGGGTATAGAGTTGTGAGAACTAATCTAGACTTTGCTGCATTCTAGTTCTGTGGCCCAGTGTCACACCAGAAAAATTAAATTCTAATGGTTAATCATAGGATTCCATGCCTACATACAGTTCCTTATGAGTTGTGGTTTGTTGGTTGGTTGGTTAGCTGGTTTTAGCTTCCATTATAAAGTTTGTTTTCCAGATTTTAGAGGACCTATGAAATGTACTTTTCCCAAAAATATATCTGAGGGGCGGGCCATATTGCAGGTGCAATATTTGGCATTGTCATCATCACCATCATATTGAGTGCTAAGTCAGTGCCAGACATGCTGCAGAATGCTGATCATACACTCTCATCTATGAGTCAGAGAAGTCAATGTGAGAATATTACTATCACCTGGATTTGTGTAGATGGTAAAACTGACTCTTAGAAGCTAAGAGATGATAGAACCAGGTGTCAACCTCAGGTCTGTCTGATTCAAAGCCAATGAATGATCTTTACCATGGTGCTATAGTCACTCCCATATGGGCACCAAAAGAGCAATAAATTGGAGTTTTTCAAGGCCCTTTATGAGATGCAAAGGTACTACAGGAGCTTGGTTTTCTGTTCTCTGACTTGTGCTGCCATCCGTATACATCTTCAGTTCTCATTGAAAGCAAACCAGGATCTCTCACCCTTACCCCAGGAGAATATGCCCAGAGGCCTGTGAGCAATAACATTCCCACTCCAAGGTTTCAGTCTTCAATTTCAATCCTACTGTTTCCTTTGGATGCTCGTTTGTTTTAAATCTTTTTCATTAAGAAGCTACTGGCTCTGTGCTCCCTGTCTATGCTATAAATGTTTTTACTTTGTTAAATTGAATTCTTATGGATTTGCCAGACTATGAATGCCCCAGTGACTCATAAAAGCAGGAAAATACATAACCAGAGTTATGCATAACTAAAAGCCTAATTACAAATGTGCTGATGTCCTTAGTTTGAAAACTAAAAATGAAATGAGATGTATTAGCTTCTGTTGCATTTCTCTAACAAAACTGGAGATGGTCATTTTTCCAAGCACCACCCAGAGGGAAGAGAGGGGAATTATTCACCAGAGTGTTGCCAGAGGATACTGGACTCCCCACCACTCCCTTTTCCCACTCCAACCCTTTGTGCTAGTTTACAAAGACTTCATAGGCCAGAAGCATATGGAGGATTTCTGTGAAGAATCCACATGTGCTCAGCTACTTGCATATGTGTGTGTTTTGTGCTTTCAGATGTTTCCCTATGACAAGAAGGAAATTCTGAAAGGGCGCATTGATGGCATCAATTGTTTTCATTAACATGACATCACTGGGAGATGGCAAAATAAGAACCTGAGTGTTAGAATCAGATGGTCACAGACTTGTATTGAGTGTCTGTGCTATGCTACCTCTGGCATAACAAGAAAGAAAAAAGAAGAAACACGGGCTCTGTCCTCAGGAAATTTATCATCTAAATTATACATACATATGTATGTATATCCATTATTTATTGCATACATATGTGGGTAAATAATAGATGCATTATTGGATACTTACTATGTAGTAAGCATCTCAAAGATACCATCTTATTCTTCATATGAGCCCTATGTGGTTGACATTATCATCTTCATTTTACAAATGACTGAACTATACAATGGGCACAAAATGTATATAATTCTGAATATTCAGTCCTAGTATTGGGTATGCACTGTGTGCCAGGTGAGGTAGGATGGGCAGTACATAAAGCCAGATGTGTTCCTTATGGTTCTTTACAGTCTGGTTGGGAAACTGAGACTAACACAAGTGAAATTTCAGAAAAGACCACAAGGATGGCTACTATTAAGCATCAGGTTGGGTGATGTAAACTGTTGTGGAAGGTTAAGAAGAGAGCAGTGAGAGGGCATCAGGAAGGATAGCAAGCCAAGGGGTGGGCTTTCCTCAGGGGAACAACTTAAGAACAGAAACTTAATGTGGGAAACAGAAACATCCACGCTGCAAATTTTCCAATTAGCGCTTTCTATCCAACATGGATGTTAGGAAGATAAGATGGAAACCAAAGTGTCTGAATCTGTGGAAACTTTGTACAGAATTGAATGTGTAGTTGGCATCTATTATATTTGTGGTCTATTTCATCCTAATGGAAACCTTTGTCCAACTCTCCATGTGATTCATGTACAGTAACCAGTCAAGGGGCTCACCATTCATACCTGAGAAATGAGTGAGAATATATGCCAGTTAGCCAAACAGAATTCTTCCTAGAGACTAACGTGGGTCTTCTTTCTGGGGGATCGTGAGTTCTGAGGACCATTTAGGGCCGTAACTCTGGAGATCAGCTTGCCACTGGCAGGAGACAGAGCACGGCAGAGAAGAACCTAAGCAAGGCTCATATATCAGTGGTCAGAGACGACAGTCCTGATGGTGTTGTTAGAATGCCTGGATGGAAACTGACCTGAAGGCAGTAGTTGGGCTTCCCAGTTTGGTTTGCTTGCTTGCTTGCTTGCTTGCTTTGATTAAATTAGTTTGACTTAGGTCTCTTTATACTTATAAACAACACAATCCTGATTAACACAGAATGGAAGAATGGATGGAATAAGATGTGGAACGAGAAGTCTTGGGCAGGGGTCCTGCAGCAGAGGGACTGGAGAAATTGCTGGGAAGTAGTCCCTTGTTCCTGCATCAGTTTTTGAGAGACAACTCCTATGATTTTCCACTGTCCAATCAATAAAAAAAATTACACCTTTACCCCCATAAAGGAGAACTTGCAAAGTTCTAACGAAGCTGAGAAAAGGACTTTGAGATCTCTGAACCAAAGATAAAGCAGTAAAAGACTAATATTTATTATTAAGCATCTGAAATAAGTGTTGTTCCATTTTTTTCTTATTTAGACACATTTGAGTGTGTTAGAAAGTAGGAAGAAATGCACTTTTCAAGAACCAACCATCATTTAGTTAACTTGAACCATCTGTTTTATGATTTCTTTTTAGGCGACATTTCACATCCTGCTGCGTTCGAGAGAGCTGCTGTCTTCCTGGTCTATAACCCTCTCATTTCTTCTGTATCTTATCACTTAATTAGTCCATTTGTCAGCCAATCCATCTTTCTCTCTTTTCTCTTTTCTCTCCCCCCATTTCCCACCTCAGAAAGTAACTTCTAACTGAACTAGGCAAATGACTCCTAGATAATTATCTTCTAAGAGGAATATAATGCATTTTTTATGTATCCACCAAATGACACACTCTCCACTACTCATCCTGCCCTCACCCAGAAAGCCGTGACTTGCCTGCCTTCACGTCTTGAATGAAAGTAAAGTTTATTCTTTAGCTCTGGCTCCTGACAGCCATAACTTATAGCAATAAAGGTTAATGTATTGGATGGAAGGGAAGTAAATTTAAGGTAATAATGAGAATGATTCTTTATCATTCCTGACAGATCTTGAGCTCTGTGTAGGCAGTAATTAAAGAAGAGTTTCAGAAACCATAAAAACATAAATAAGATTTCTAGTAAAACTCTTTATTGTAGCTAGGACTTTTTTATTGTATTCTGGACTGAGTTGAGAATACTCTCATAGACTTTGTTAAGCTTTTTTCAGAAATCACCCGGATGGGAAAGATTGAGTACAATGGTGGGGTCCCTGTCAGTGGGCATCTCTGCCCCCCAGTAGGCATAGAAACATGGAGAGGACTTAGAGGGAGCTACCAAAGCTCTTTCAGTTTGGCTGGAATGGGTCCCTGAGAAAGACATAGACACCAGGACCACCTGGGCCAGTTCAAGAGTCTGGAAGGGAGTAAACACAGTGGAGGTGACAGAATGTGAATGGCTGTTGTGAAGAATAAACCGTGGTCCTTAAAAGTTGCTGAGGTCTGAGCCGTGCACTGAGAAGGTGATAGGCCGGCAGCAAGGAAGTCTTCTGGCCAGATGAAACTTTCAAAAGGATAATAAAAGATCTGCTCAGAAAGATTCTCGATTAGGATGAAATTTCCTCCAATGAAATCACAAGATTTCTTCTCTTCACAGATTATAGGGTTTTGAGGCATGTGCTTTAGAGAAAGACACAGACTGGAACCGGTAATTTCCTTCTTCTTCTGGCCATAATGAGGAAGGAAGAGGGAGGTAATGAGAGCTATCAAGAACGGGAATGAATGGGCCAGGGAGAGGCAAGACAACAGGGAGACTTAGAGCACGTGCGTGCATAACTCAACCTCCCTGCAAGACGGAAGGTGTCCAGTGAAATCAGGGTTGAGTTCACATCTACAGACTTGAAGGAGAAAGGACAAGGAAGAGGCACCACAGAACATCAACCTGCAGCCCAGGGATGGGAAAATATGGAAGCTGGGAGGAGGTATTCCTCCAAGTCCACCTGTCATAGTCCTCCTCAAAGTCAGAGACATGTCTGGGAAGCTGGAGGTTACTTGCCTTTTCCATGAATTCTCTGGTCTGTTTTGGCACTATTTGGCAGTACTGGCTTCCTCTTTCTTGCCTTTTCCTTTCATGTATCAGTGCATCTAACCACCCATTCTCCAGAGCATCACAGGGCTGAGCCAGCCCACCCCACTTTATCACATTCCATTGAAAGTCAAAAATATAAGAGAGTATAGCTCTGGAGTCACAAGGACTGAGATGAGGGAGCAGTTTTCCCCAGTGTGGAAGAAGTAAACCCAGCTTCAGCTTCATTGGGCATAAGGAAGCAAATGACCCAAGAGTGACTGAGCTTTAAACTGAGCCAGACAATCTAAGGTTAAAATTCCAACCCTACCACTTATACAGTATTTGGTATTTGTCCCATTACATGATCTTCTTTGAGCTTCAATAGTCCCATCTGTAAAAGAGAAATAATAACACCTATCTTGATGCTGTTTTAAGGATTAGTCATAATGTTAAGTCAGGAAAAAGAGGCATAATCTGAAAGTGGAATGGATTATGGAAGGTAGCCAAGGGAAAACACTTGACCATCTCATGGCCACTCTTAACTTTGGCAGAGAAAGTTCAAGGTGATGGCGTGTCAGTCTAGGAGGAAAATATCAACTCAGATGCTGGTACCCAAATCAGATGCTATGTAAAGTGCCTTGACTTGTTTGTTTTTAGAGATATGATTGACATAAAACATTATATTAGTTTCAGTTGTACAACATAACGATTCAATACTTGTATATATTGTGAAATGATCACCACAATAAATCTAGTTAACATGCATCACCACACATAAACAATTTTTTTCTTTTTTTTTGTTTTTTGGCTGCGTTGGGTCTTAGTTGCGGCACATGGGGTCTTCATTGTGGCATGCGGGGTCTTTTGCTGTGGTGTGCGGGCTTCTCTCTAGTTGTGGAGTGCAGGTTTTCTCTCTGTAGTTGTGGCGCGGAGGTTCCAGGGCACGTGGGCTCTATAGTTTGCAGCACACAAGCTCTCTTGTTGAGACACGCGAGCTCAGTAGTTGTGACGTGCGGGCTTAGTTGCCCTGCAGCATGTGGGATCTTAGTTCCCCGACTGGGGATCAAACCCCCGTCCCCTGCACTGGAAGGCAGATTCTTTACCACTGGATCACCAGGGAAGGTCCCACAATATTTTTCTTGTGATGAGAATTTTTTTTTTTGTGTGGTACGCGGGCCTCTCACTGTTGTGAACTCTCCCATTGCGGAGCACAGGCTCCGGACGCGCAGGCTCAGCGACCATGGCTCACGGGCCCAGCCGCTCCGCGGCACGCGGGATCTTCCCGGACCGGGGCACGAACCCGTGTCCCGTGCATCGGCAGGCGGACTCTCAACCACTGCGCCACCAGGGAGGCCCGGTGATGAGAACTTTTAAGATCTGTTCTCTTAACAACTTTCAAATGTACAATTCAGTACTATTAACTATAGTTACCAAGCTGTACATTACATCCCCATGACTTATTTATTTTATAACTGGATGTTTGTACCTTTTGACCATTTTCACCCATTTTACCCACCCACCACCCCTGGTAACTACCAATCTGTTCTCTCTATCTATGAGTTCAGTTTTTTTGTTTTGCTTTGTTTTTAGATTTCACATATAAATGATATTATATGGTATTTGTCTTTATCTGGCTTATTTTATTTAGCATAATCACCTCAAGCTTCATCCACATTGTCACAAATGCAAGATTTCGTTCTTTATTATGGCTGAATTTTATGTATATATATAAAATCACCTTTTCTTTATCCATTCACCTACTGATGAGCACTTAGGTTGCTTCCATGTCTTGGCCATTGTAAATAATGCTGCAATGAACATTGCAGGGGCAAAATAAACAAGTGGGATTACATCAAGCAAAAAAGATTTGCACAGCAAATCTTTGAAACCATCAACACAATGAAAAGGCAATTTACCAAATGGAAGGAAATATTTGCAAATCATATATCTGATAAGGGGTTAATATCCAAAATATATAAGGAGATCACACAACTCTATAGCAAAACCCCCAAACGATCCAATTATAAAACAGGCAGAAGATCTGAATAGACATTTTCCCAAAGAAGACATAAAGATGGCCAACAGGTACATGAAAAGGGGCTCAAAATCACAAATCATCAGGGATACGCAAACCAAAACCACAATAAGATATCACTTCATACCTGTTAGAATGGCTGTTATCCAAAAGACAAGTGATAACAAGTGTTAATGAGGTTGTGGAGAAAAGGGAAACCTTATGCACTACTGGTGGGAATGTAAATTGTTGCAGCCGCTATGGAAAACAGTACGGAAATTCCTCTAAAAATAGAACTATCATATGATCCAGCAATTCCACTTCTGGGTATTTATTCAAAGGAAATGAAGACATTAACTCAAAAATAGATATGCCCTGGGCTTCGCTGGTGGCGCAGTGGTTGAGAGTCCGCCTGCCGATGCAGGGGACATGGGTTCGTGCCCCGGTGCGGGAAGATCCCACATGCCGTGGAGCGGCTGGGTCCGTGGGCCATGCAACGTTATAAGAGCCATGCAACGGGAGAGGCCACAACAGTGAGAGGCCCGCGTACCGCAAAAAAAAAAAAAAAAAAAAAAATGTTTCTAATAAGAGTTCATGCACAAATCTCGTGACCCAGACTACAATGCTATGAAAGTAAATCATGCATCAATTGATAAATCTTTTCTCTCTATAACCTCTGCATTGAGTTTATCAGCCTTCCTGTAACTGGAATACAGAATGCAAAAATATTTCTCCACACATAAAGCAACTGAAACTCTCTGCAGCACCCACCCCTCACCCCCCCAACCCAGTTGCACAGATAAATTCTACTGTCATTTTTATAGCAGCTCCTGTATAAATCTGGATATTTTATTATTTGAGATTTTGCATTGACAAATTTTCAAAATTAGCTCATTTTACGTTCTTGCAAATCATCATGCTGGGGGTAATGAAGAGTGAGTGTTCATGACAGGGAATGACTTAGCAGATGACACAGGGAACATCAGTCATTCTTTGTCCTCTTCCTGATTGCCTTAGCCCCCCCCTCCATTCAATTTCCTTCCTGAAGGGTAGTAATAGTATTGGATTAAGTTTCTAGAATAAAGATTGCCAGTCGGTTACCTCTTATGAGCTCACTCTAGTTAACAGTGCTGTCCAAGCTCCGTGTTGAGAATAGCTCTGAGGTATGATCTGGGGTCAGTTGGAGAGAGTACTTGGGTCGATCAGCAATGACGGCCATGGGTATAGGAAGGAAGAGTATCAGTAAACATGCCAGATGTTTCCTATTCCTGTATCTTTCAAAAGAGACCAAGGGGCAAGTAAAAGTTTATATCCCAAAATAGAGATCAAATTTCACGGAGCCTGGTGTCTGGAAGAGTGCTGTTGCTACTCTGCTGGCATTGAAGTATGTGGAGTATGGTTCAGTCTTGATTCTTGAGAGAGACAATTAGAGAATTTGCAAACCCATCATCTCAGAACTAATCATAGTATTAAACATATATGTGAGCCAGGCATTATTCTACACGCTTTTACATGTGTTTTTCTTTGGAATTTTCACAACACTCTTATGAAGTAGGCACTATTATCTCCCTTTTACAGAAGAGGAAACAGATATAGAGAAGTTAAGTGATATGCCCATGATTACAGACCTAGGGAGGGTGTGGCTGGCAAATCCATGTCAGGCAGCCTCAGTCCAGAGCTCTGAACCCCTGTGCTGTATGGGCTCCAGAGTGCAGGGAACCAACTCTGAGGCGTGGATGCCAGTAGTCAGGTAGGGACCCTCAGTAGCTGCATGATGTGCTCCTTCACACCAGCCCCACAGTTAATCTGATTCAATCCTGTCTAGGCACTTTCCACGCACTACCTCATCCAGAAAAACCTATAGGATTGCTGTGCTTATTCCTAAACATGCACCTGTAGGGTTGCAAGCAAGTGGCCAAAACTGAGTACTGTAGGCATAACTCCAAGAGGCAATAATGCCAAGCAACTCTTACAACTCCATTTAGAAGATCAGTATTTGGAAGACCACACTAGAGAGACAAGTAGAAAAAACATGTGTAGGTCCCTATCCATTCCCAATGGTGGGACCGTTCAATAAAAATGCAAAATTGTGGCATGCTGAAGAAAATCTGGGTGTAGTGAACTAAGCTTGATTCTTTATGTTCAGATAGCATCAAATTTCACTTCATTACAGGTAACTATTTTATGGAACTCACTTGCATCTATAATTCATTATGTCTCATTTCTTTTCTGCTCAGTTATCTCTGGTTTATTTGAAAGTGCATCCCTTAGGAACCCCATTTCAAAGGAGCTGGTTAATCAGGACATTGGTTCATGATAAAAAGATGAGAGCCTCTTTCTAGCAGTGGAGGAAATTACCAAAAACCTTTAATACTCAAGGCACTTTATGAGAAAGCAGTTAAGTCATTTTAGAAGCAAATCCTGAGTAAAATCATCTTCTTAGAAAGGGGTTTGAGCTAAAAGAGATGGAGCCATTTGAGGATGGCATTTGAGATTTTTTTATTCAATCCAAAAAAATAAACATAAGTTACAGGTTCTCTCTTCTATTCCAAGTCCCTAACCATTCCTGAAATTATATTGAAGAAAATTACAATTCTTGAATATAAGAAAAAGGGGACCTCCATGGATGAGAAACCATTAGGCATCCCCAAAATGTGGAAAGCAAAGGGAATGAAGAAGGAAACCACAGCCCAGCCGACTACAGCAGGAAGTGGGAGCTGCACCAAAAGTTTTCCAACCCTGGAGGTGGTGGATGCTGGAAATGTGAAGGATTCAGGAGCACTGACTTCACAAACCCTTTTATTGAGGTAAAATTCACATAACATAAAATTCACTGTTTTAAAGCGAAAAATTCGGTGATATTTAGAACAATGTTGTGTAACTATTACCTCTATCAAGGTCCAGAACATTTCCTCACCCCCAAAGAAATCCCATACCCATTAAGTAATCACGCCTCATTCCTCCCTCCTTCCCCACAACCCCTGACAACCACCAATCTGCTTTCTGTCTCTATGAATTTACCTATTCTGGATTGTTCACATAAATGGAATCATGTGACCCTTTGTATCTGGCTTCTTTCACTGAACATAATGTTTACAAGTTCATCAACATTGTAGTATGTATCAGTACTTCATTCCTTTTCATAGCTGAGTAATACATATTCCAATGATGATATATACCACATTTTGTTTATTCAGTCTTTCACTGATGGACATTTGGGTTGTTTTCACTTTTTGGCTATTCTGAATATTGCTGCTATAAACATTCATGCACAAGAATTTGTCTGAGTTCCTGTTTTCAATTATTTGGGGTATACACCTAGGGGTGGAATTGCTAGATCATGTGATAGTTCTATTAAACATATGATAATGTTTAATTTATTGAGGACATGCCGAACTGTTTTTTTCCCAGTGGCTGCACCGTTTTACACTTTCTCCACAGCCTTACCAACACTCGTTATTTTTCATCTTTTGGTGATGATGATGATGATGACAGCCATCCTAGTAGGCATGAAGTGGTATCTCATGGTTTCTATTTGCATTTCCCTAATGAGTAATGATGCTGAGCATCTTTTCATGTGCTTGTTGTCCATTTGTATATCTTCCTTAGAGAATATTTATTCAGGTCCTTTGACCATTTTTAAATTGGATTATTTATCTTTCTGTTGTTAAGAGGTCTTTACATATTCTGAATAATTAGACCTTTAACAGATACATGATTTGCAAATATTTTCTCCCATTCTGTAGGGTATTTTTTCAGTTCCTTGATAATATCTTTTGCTTCACAAATGTTTTTAATTTTGATAAAGTTCAACTTGTCTATTTGTCTTTTGTTACTTGTACTCTTGATGTCCTGCCAAACTTTTGATGGCTGCCCGTATCTCAATTATAACTAAGTTCTCTGTTTTCATGGCCTTCTGGTCCTCTTCTGCTCTCCCTGGTACCCACTCAGCACAAACTTCTCATAGATTGATTTACCCTGTTCATCCTTCCTTGGAGCCTTCCTCTGGTCATTCTTCTTTATCCCTGCCTGACAGACATCTCTTCATGTTTTCTTTTTCATCTTCATAATCCCTTTATTATCAAGTATCTTTCTTGACTCTTGGCCTATAAATAAGTCCAAACTACTTCTATTAAGAAATTTAAAGCAAAGAAATTTCTCTCCGGGTATTTTACATCCTTCTCCAGTGAGCACCTCACCTCCCTCCTCCTACGAACAAAACTTCATGAGTCACCGACATTGCCTCCTTCTTACCCCTCCCCTCTTTAATCAAGCCTTGGCCACATTCCTGAGCCAGCTCTTGGAGAGGCCACTTGTGACCTCCAGTTTGCCAAATTCTGAGGACACTTTACAGTTCTATTGTGGCTGGTCCCCTCTGCAGCATAAGACAGGACTTTTTTTTTTTGATCATCCACGTCTCTGCACATGACCCAATTCTGTTCCTTTTTATGACTGAGTAATATTCCATTGTATATATGTACCACATCTTCTTTATCCATTCCTTTTGTTGATGGGCATTTAGATTGCTTCCATGACCTGGCTATTGTAAATAGTGCTGCAATGAACATTGAGGTGTCTTTTTGAATTATGTGTGTCTTTTTGAATTATGGTATTCTCTGGGTATGTGTCCAGTGGTGGGATTGCTGGGTCATATGATAATTCTATTTTTAGTTTTTTAAGGAACCTCCATACTGTTCTCCATAGTGGCTGTATCAATTTACATTCCCACCAACAGTGCAAGAGGGTTCCCTTTTCTCCACACCCTCTCCAGCATTTATTGTTTGCAGATTTTCTGATGATGCCCATTTTAATTGGTGTGAGGTGACACCTCATTAAGACAGGACTTATGAGTTCTTTCTTTTTAAATCCTTTCATCCCCCCATTGGCTTCTGTGACACAAACTTCAAAAGGCAACAATGTCTAGAAAGTGGCTACAAATCCCTAACATTTATTGAGCACTCACCATAATTACGTTTCACCAGAGGAAGAAAAGGACGTCATCATTGCGAGCATTTCTTTTCCCCATTTTATAATCTGGTTTATGGCTGTGGCCTTGAGATTCACAAACATAGAGCCTCTTTGACATGGTTTGACATGAAAAATCAATCTGATACCTAAAGGTTGAAATTCTGCAAGGAGCACTGAGGATTAGGGAAATGGGTGTTATATGTTTCAATAAGTAAGTAGCATTCCATAGTTCCTTCAGAGGCTGACTGATGGCTGGGAGACTGGAGAGCCACCAGCCAAAGTTCAGACATGGACAAGTCTTAGGATGGGTACCTGCTCAAGCAGATGGAAAACAGAAACTACAAAGCTGTTATGTTAGAGTATGGTTAATAATTTACAAGAGGATGCCCTGATTTAATAAGATGGGATTTAACTGTGAGATTCTTTAAATGGGCAGCTTTCCTCATGTCTCTAAGTGTTTATTAATAACACATTAGCTAGAGAAGAATCTGAGGGAGCTTAAAAGAGCTTAGAACTAATTTGTAATTATAATAACCACCGAGAATCAATATAAAACAAAGGGATAGTATTTCTAAAGTGGTTGATTAATGTCAAAAGAAGCAAATGCTCTTGACTTATAAGACCTCGGCATGCAACCCAACCACAGATGGCTTAAGCATAATAAGACTTTATTTTCTTATGAAAATAAAAACTCCAAGGGTAATGGTAATATTTATCTCACCATATGGCTTGACTCTAGACTCAAATGATAACCTTGCAGTCTCTCTTCTCCGTGGTGGCCACTTTCTTATCTTGTCACGGCTGCGAGAGTTCCAGGCAGCATCTGTTTATTCCAGGAGAAAAGAAGTAGCACGTCTCTCTCGTGGTCACCTCAGTCAAGTCCTAAGATTAGTTCTCAGTGGTTCACGTTGGTTCTGTGACTATCCCTGCATTCACTTTATTTGTGGCCAAGGGAACAGAGTGTGCTGATTGGCTCCGGTCTAAGGTCACATGTCCACATCTGGAGCAGGAGGTGAGGTCAGCTTCATCCAAAACACACTCTTTGAGAGTAGGGCCGCTTGGGATCTCTAGAGGCAAATGGAGAGATTCTTTACAAAAAGAAGGAAAAATGAAAGCTGGGGAACTAAAAAAAAAAAAGAACAAGGGTTCACTGTGCTCAGCACATACATGAACTTACTGGGTTACAGTTTTGGTGTAAAGCTAGAACCAAGCAGGATTCTCACACCCATACCTGGGACAGATGCTTTTGTGCCTTCCACTAGCTGGAATGTTTGGCCTTGCTACAATACAGCCACCAGGAGACTCTCCCATATAGCACATGCCTCCACTTGCCACGGGCATCTTCCACGGAGACTTCCAAGCACATTCTTTGCAGGCTAAATCTCTGTGTCTACCTGCCTATGGTGTTACCTTGCCATCTAGTGCCATCCCTGAGAAGTACAAATGAACAATATTGATCTGGTTAGAAAATATAAAGAGGAAGTGCAAACTTTATTTTTTTAATGTTCCAAGATGGAGAGAACAAAGAGCACAAATCAATCTTGCATGGATTTTCCAAGTGTCTGGGGTTTGGCATAAGAGCAATCCAATTCAATAATTCAATGCAACCAGGAAAAAGAATGTGATTCTAAGTTTTATTCTTAGTTAAAGTGAATGAGGCCACCAGTTCCCATTTCAACAGAAGTATTTCAGGAAGCTAAGTTTCATGGGTGAATCCTGCTGCATGTGTGGATTACTGCAGAGGTACGACTTGGTTTCCCAGAGAACAGGGGAGAAACGTCGATGGAGGCAGGTAGATCTCTGGCTTTTGTCTTCTCTCCTTTTCACTTCTTCCTTCTCTTTGTACAGAGTTTAGTTGTTCTCACAAATGCTGCATTTAGTATTAGCTCACTTTATCATCTTCTTCTGGTAAAGTAGAGTCGGCCCACACACTCCCAGGCCAAAGCCTTTGATGGGAAGAAGAGACTCACTGTGAAACGTCCAGTAAACGACACCATCCTAGAAAGACTTGGGTGCCCCTGAAGACAAATCAAGAAATCTTTACCTAAGACAGAGTGCAGCTTTGAGACTTAAGATCTCAGTCTTGCCTTGATTCTTCTTAGATGCAGCAACACAAAATTGTAAATTCTTAATCCCAAGTTCATCCATTCAATTCTGCATCAAATACCGCTAAACCATTTTTGTTACCATTTCCTCACATTTACCCATATTGCCCTCAAACAAGAAGATTCTCTTTTTATTCCCAGCCATTATTAAAATTTGGGACATATTACCTCCTTCTCAATCATATCACCTCTTTCCAAGATCGTTCTTTTCTCTACTAGTCACCTATTTCCTGAAACCTTACTGCATTTATCACCAGGACCCATATTAATACTTAATCACGCAATTACTTGTTTTCCTATATATTTCTCATATTTTTATAAGGAAATGGGTCTAAATTGCCTACTCCTAAAGGGCTGGACCCATTATTTAGTATCTGCCATGATACCTGATTCATACTAATACCTGTTGCTGAAATGACCCCAATTCTTCTCCCAACTCTACAACAGTTCTCAAGTTGTCATATTTCTCCAAACCTTGATTTCTGGATCCATCTGTTCAGTAGTCCTCAAACTTCAGTGTATCAAGGGTGCTTGTTAAAAGGAAGACTTCTGGGCACTACCTCAAGAGATTGTATTTCAGTAGATTTTTGATAGATTCAGCAATCTGCCTTTGTAAAATTGCCCCATCTTATTCTGAGGCAGGTGAGCCAAGGACCAAATTCTGAGAAAGGCTTCCAGGAAAGCTTTCCAATTCTATCCAAGGGGATCCTCAGACATCAGGAAGCATTATCTCGAAGAATGAGTTATGCCACATGTGAATGCTTCTGCCTCTGGGGGTGATATATTGGCCTAAGTTTCTGGCACTGATAAAACTTCCAGTTTGATGATTCAACAGAAGTAAAGCCACAATTTGTGTAGCCAAACTGTTCAAGGCTCTCAACAGCATGTAAAAAGGAGATCAGCTGGAATCCGATGGCCATTGATTTATCTAGTAAAGCATGAAATGTGATTACCTTCATTCAATTGGGGCAGGAGGCTGAGAAGTTCAGTGGCTTATCTAGTGCTCGTCAGCAGCCGCATGAGACAATCCTCATCAGTGGTCCCCATAAGACCCTAAGTTTGTGACATTCCAGGAACTGGGGACAAAGAAGGCATGTGAACCAGCGTGCGTGTGGCAATGTGACACAAAGGGAAGAGCCTCAAATTCAATGTCTGAAGGTCTAGATTCTTTTTCCTAGTCTGCAAGGAATATTAACAGCTAACATTTGCTAAGCATGCTGCCAAAAGTTTTCTTACTTTTTCTCATTTACTCTGCTAAACAAGGCTACGAGGTAGACTCTGCCAATATCAACATCTTCACTTTAAAGTTAAAGAAATCGAGTCTCAGAAGTGTTTCTTACCCGTTGTTATACAACTTTAAGTGACAAAATTGAGATTTGAAGCCAAGGAGTTTGATTCCAGAGGTCCAGAAAGGACCTTACTATACTGCCCCTGCCTAAGCCATGTTAAGGACTCAGGCATCCCTTCTCCATGCATCTAAGAGGTGTGAGTAGGATTATACCAGCTCTCTTTATTGCATAGGATTGACCTGAGGGTTCAGGTGAAAGGATAGATATGCAAGTGCTTATAAAGTATGTGTTTCTGTGAAGGATTCAAAAGAAGGAGGCAACAGACTCCAAGGGTGCCTCAATCCATAGAGCAACAGGGCAAGCTCTGGGCATCGCAGAGTGTAACCAGCTGTGCACTTTCTGTAACTCTGCAGCCCCAAAAGAACACAAGCTGCTGCTTCTATCCAAACAGGTTCCTAATATGAAGCTCAGTCAGGAAAACTGTGCACCCTAGGGCGTTTACCACTGCTGATGGAGGGAATTTTGGAAATTAGATTGAGGTAATTGAGTGCTGCCAATTGCCTGGGCCCAAGCTCCTTCTAACTGATACCTCCACTTAAAGGATTGATCAGTGAATGGATCTGATCCCCCAGGGCAGGACCTTTACCTTGAACAAATAAATTTCAATAATAAAGGACAGAATTTCTTTGATCCATGCAAGTCCTTTATCTCCAAGGCCATGCATCCATCCAAGGCAGAGCCAGGGCCTAGTCCCAGGCCTTCTGGTTTACAATTATTCAATGTATCTAATAAACAGTATTGAGCACCAGCTGTGCTGAGTTCCAAGCATACAGCAAGAACATAGCCAGATACTGTTCCTGTCATCATGGAGCTTATACTCTTGGAGGAGACAGATATTGAACAAATAATTATACGCGTTTTTAAATGAAATAGTTATTGGGTTGGGTTGGCCAAAAAGTTCATTCGTGTTTTCCATACCATCTTATGGAAAAACTGGAACGAGCTTTTTGGCCAACCCAATACTTTCAGAGGTATATGGCATCATAGGAGTTTGAGGTGGGTGACCCTGATGACATAAGTGACATGTGAGGCAAGATCTGGAGGATGAGAACTAGTTAACTAAGAAATGATTGGAGAAAAGAAAGAAAAGTGGGTCAGGTAGAAGTTTCTATGGCAGGAGGGGGCACGGCAAGTGTGAGGGGTCTAGAGCAGAGGGGTGTGTTTGGCGTGCTTGGAGCAAAAAAGGAGGGTGGCTTCTGGTGTAAGATGAGGCTGGATAAACAGGCAGTAGAAAAACTACACAGGCCCTTACAAGTCATGTTATAAATTTTTATTCTATCCTAGGAGCAATAAGAAACCATTTAAGTGTTTTAAGCTGGGGAAAGAAGGTGATGTAATAAGATTTGCTTTTTTGGGTAGATCCCTTTGGTTGTAACATGGAATACTGTTTAGATTGGGGAAACATAGATTAGTGAGACCCCTATTAGGAAGCTCTGGCAGCTGTTCTGGCCAGACACCACAGTAGCCTGTCCTAGGATGCCATTGTGAAGATTCATTCATTCATCAAATATCTGTTGAGTGCCTCTGTATGCCATTCCTGTGCTGGGACTAGAGATGAACAGAGGTGGAAAGATTTGAGATAAAATTGACAAGACATGCTGATGAATTGGACATGGACTGCAAGAAGAGAGAGCGCTGAAAATAATGTCTAAGTCCTTGACTCATCAGATACAGAACGGATGGTGGAGCTGGAGGGGGCCCATGTTTGGGGAAGAAGAGTGAGCATTTGGACCTGGACATTTTGCGTTTGCAATACCTTTGAGATATCTTGGGGAGATATCAGTGGGACAGCAGATTAAGAGAGTCCACAGCTCAGATGGGAAGTGTGTGAGTCCCACATAAGGATGTGGTAGAAGCCACAGGTGCGGTGAGATCCTTCAGGGCGAGAGCAAAGTGTGAGAAAAGAATAGTGCCTAGGGCTGACCCTCAAAGGGCAACCAGCTCTTAATGGCTGAGGTTAGAGGAAGATGAAACCTGATAGGGAGTCCAAAAAAACAGTAAGAAGAGAGACAAAAGAAAAACTTAGGATAGTGTCGAGTCATGGAAACCAAAAGCAGCAGGAATTGATCAATTGTGGAAAATTCCACTGATGGGTAGAGTAAGAGGAAGACTGAAAAAAAAATCATTTGATCCGTAACATGGAGATCATTGATTCCATTAGTGAGAACTATTAGAGTGAAGGGACAGTCGCCCAATGGGAGTGGGAAGAAAAGTGAGGGTGAGGTGAGGAAGTAGAGAAAATTATCTAGAGAGCTTTGGCTCTGAAGAAGCGGGGTGGGTACCTGGATGATTTTCTTACTACAAAGCACAGCTTTGCTTTGGCTCTGACAGTCTAAGATTTCTACCTCTATATTCCCTGCTTCACAAAAAGCAAATGCACTCAGACCTCAAGTGTCACGGGGGAATCCCTAGGGCTCAGCTCAGAGTATCCACTCTGGCTCTGAAATACAGTTGAACACACTGCATTTGTCAAATCACCCCACGAAATAAGGCCCCAGGAAGGCCATGGCCCACAGTCAAGAAGCTATTTGGAAGGGTTCTAAGGATGAGAAGAAAACATTTGACAGCCTGTTTCTTTATTAAGAAAATTGCTGCTTTGGGTAAGGTTTCAGTATGAGCAAATGTTTCTGCTAACGTAGGTACATTGGCAAGTAACAAATCCACTGTTTGACATGGCAAGCGATGGTGATAGATCTGTGTTCCTAAATACTAAACTTTATTAACTGAAGCTGTCTCCTTCTTGAAGCATTAACTCACTGAATTCTGCCACTCAAATAAAGTGCCTGAAGCAGACATATATTCCTTGTGATCTCACAAACCAGATGTCTCTATAGCTCCTTTTTGCTTTAATGCATGAGCTTTAATGGTGGTAAAAAGTTGCAAACTGTCTTTTGTCACTTTTTGGTGGCAATAATTTAGCATCTAATGAGCAAAACTCACAACTCGTGCCCCGGGAAGTGCAGAAGCTTGGAAACTAATGCTGGGGGCGCAAATGGGAGAGACGTTATAAAGGGAACAAATGTGGCTCAGACATGGAAATCAGGCTGAGAAAACAGGCGCCTGAGTGTGCCTGGGAAGGAATACAAGAAGGGAACCTTAAAGGCAGGTCATTTATGCATATTAGACTAAAAAGGGGCAGCTAATGCCACAGGAGTGATAAGAATAAACTAATAATCATAATATTGATAGTAGAACCCATTTATCAAGTGCCACATAGTGTGTCCCATGTACTGTGCCAAGGGCTTTGCCAGATGATCTCATTGGGTCATTACAGCAATCTCATGAGCTGTTCAAAGAAACCAACTGCTCTGAACTTCAGTTTATAAATCCTCAAAATAGAAATTAGAAGGATGACTGAGGTCACAAAGCTAACTTCAAGTTTTAGAGACGGATTTTAAATCCAGGTGCATCTGACTCATGAGAACAGGGCTTTTAACAATTGTGTCAGGGACTGGATGAGAAATAAAGAGATCTGGACTTTTTCCCACACGTGGCTACAAATGAACTACATGACTCAGAACCAGAAAGGTAAAATAACTTTTTCTGAGTTTCACATCTACAAAATGAAGAGTTTGGACTAGGTGAATCCTCTACTCCTCTCCAGAATTAACACTGCCATTCTCATTGGCCTTCCTACCTAGAAATTGCCTGAACTGTGGTTTGTAAACCTCTAGTGACAGAGCAGACAGTTTTAAATATGGTCCATGCTGTTTAAAGAATAGAAAACACAGTTTGTGCCACAATCATTGTGAAGTTGAAATATCCAGTAAACTGTGTTGAAGTTTTAGCTGCACTAATCACACACACATCCTCTCCCCTCAGTTCTAGTCAACTGATAACAGAAAGTTAAAAACAAATAAGGGCTTCCCTGGTGGCGCAGTGGTTGAGAGTCCGCCTGCCGATGCAGGGGACACGGGTTCGTGCCCCGGTCCGGGAAGATCCCACATGCTGCAGAGCGGCTGGGCCCGTGAGCCATGGCCGCTGAGCCTGCGCGTCCGGAGCCTGTGCTCCACAACGGGAGAGGCCACAACAGTGAGAGGCCTGCGTACCGCAAAAAAAAAAAAAAAAAAGTTTAAAAACAAATAAACATGAAATTGATTTCTGTGCTGACTTTATCACTGGTAAAACTGCAATGGAGAATACTTTGGCACCCCCTATTTCCCATTTTGTTCTTTTTTATTTTAACAGCATAATTGAAATATAATAAGGCATACACTGTACATATTTAAATTATAGCAGTCAAAATGTTTTGACGTATGCATACACCCATGAAAACCATCAACATGATCAAGATAATGAGCATATCTATCACCCGAAAACTCTCTAGTGCCCCTTTGTAATTCTCTCTCCTGCTCATGTTTCCCCTGCACCCCTCCCCTAGATAGCCACTGATCAGCTTCCTATGGCTATATTTGCATTTTCGAGAATTTCATGTAGATGGAATTGTAATGAATATACTCTCTTTCTGTGACCTCTTTCCTGTGGTGTAATTGTTTGGAGATTCATCCGTGTTGTGGTATGTATCAATAGTTCATTCCTTTTTATTGCTGACTATTCCATTATAGGACTTTAACAAAGCTTTTTATCCATTCATCTGTTGATAGACACTTAGGTGTCTATCTTAGGTTTCCAGTTTGGAGGCATTACAAATAAAATTGCGTATATGCAAGTGGTTGTATGGTTAGATGCTTTCATACCTAGGAGTGGCATGGATCCTATGATAGGAATACATTTAATTTATTAAGAAGCTGCCAAACTACTTTCCAAAGTATGTGAACATTACCAACAGCCGTGCCTGAGGCTTCCCATCCCCCGCATCCTCAGCAGCACTTGATATAGTCAGTATTTTTTATTTTAGCTGTTCTACTAGGTGGTATCTCACAGTGGTTTTAATGTACATTTCCCTAATGACTAATGATATTGAGCATCTTTTAATGTCCATACTTTACATCAATATATTCTCTTTGGTGAAGTGTCTATTCAAATCTTCACCCCCCCACACACCCTCTTTTCCAATTTTATCGAGACGTAATTGACATACAACATTCTGTAAGTTTAAGGTGTACAACATAATAATCTGATGTATGTATATATAGCAAAATGATTCCCACGATAAGGTTAGTTAACA
The DNA here is from genome assembly GCF_003031525.2 of Neophocaena asiaeorientalis asiaeorientalis. Classification (NCBI taxonomy): domain Eukaryota; kingdom Metazoa; phylum Chordata; class Mammalia; order Artiodactyla; family Phocoenidae; genus Neophocaena; species Neophocaena asiaeorientalis. The sequence goes on from NW_020174301.1 coordinate 851,926, forward strand.
CATCCACCACCTCACATAGTTACAACTTTGTGAGTTCGTCTTCATTCATTTTCCCCACCCTCTGCCACTGGCAACCATCAGTCTGTTCTCTGCTTCTTTGAGTTCAGTTCTTTTAGATTATGCATATAAGTGAGATCATACAGTATTTGCCTTTCTTTGTGACTTATTTCACTTAGAATAAGACACTCAAGGTACATCTATGTTGTCCCAAATGTCAGGGTTTCCTTCTTTTTTATGGCTGAATAATATTCGCTGTATATACATACCACATTTTCTTTATCCATTCATCTATTGATGGATACTTAAGTGGTTTCTATGTCTGGGCAATTATAAATAATGCTGCAATGAACATGAGGGAGGTTGCAGATATCTCTTCGATATAGTGATATTATTTCCTTTGGATATATACCCAGAAGTGGAATCGCTGGATCATATGGTAGTTCTGTTTTTAATTTTTTGAGGAACTTCCATACTATTTTCTATAGTGGCTGTACTAATTCACATTTCCACCAACAGTGCACAAGTGTTCCCTTTTTTCCACATCCTCACCAATTCTTATCATCTCTTGTCTTTTTGATAATAATCATTCTAACAGGTACAAGATAATATTGTGGTTTTGATTTCCATTTCCCTAATGATTAGTGATGTTGAACACCTTTTCATGCACCTATTAGCAATTTGTATGGTTTCTTTGGGAAAATATCTATCCAGATCCTCTGCCCATTTTTAAATTGGATTGTTTGTTTTTTCACTATTGACTTGTCTGAGTTCTTTATATATTTTGGATGTTAACCCATTATCAGATATATGATTTGCAAATATTTTCCCCCATTCAGTAGGTTGCCGTTTCATTTTGTGGATGGTTTCCTTTGCTGTGCAGGAGCTTTTTAGTTTGATATAGTCCTGCTTCTTTACTTTTGCTTTTGTTGCCTTTGACTTTGGTGTCAAATCCAAAAAAAGCATTGCCAAGACCAATGTCAAGGATATTACTGCCTATGTTTTCTTCCAGGAGTTTTATAGTTTCAGGTCTTAGATTCAAGTCTTTAATCCATTTTGAGTTAATTTTTGTGTATGGTGTAAGAGGGGTCTAGTTTCATTCTTTTGCATGTGGTGTCCAGTTTTTCCCAACACCATTTATTGAAAAGACTGTCCTTTCCCCATTGTATATTCTTGGCTCCTTTGTCATAAGTCAATTGACCACATATGTGTGGGTCATTTCTGGGCTTTTTATTCTGTTCTATTGATCTATGTGTCTGTTTTATGCCAGTACCATACTGTTTTCATTACTATAGCTGCAATATAGTTTGAAATCAGGAAACATGATGTCTCTAGCTTTCTTCTTCTTTCTCAAGATTGCTGGAGCTATTTGGAGTCTTTTGTAGTTCCATACAAGTTTTAGGATTGTTTGTTCCATTTCTTTGAAAAATGCCATTGGAATTTTATATATATATATATATATATATATATATATATATATTTTTGTTTTGGCTGCATTGGGTCTTAGTTGCAGCACACAGGATCTTTCATTGCGGCGCACGGGCTCTTTGTTGCAGTGCGTGGGCTTCTCTCTAGTTGTGGTGTGCGGGATCCACAGCTCGTGGGCTCTGTAGTTGTGGCACATGGACTCTCTAGTTATGGCATGTAGGCTTAGTTGCCCTGCAACATATGGGATCTTAGTTCCCCCAGCAGGGATCGAACCGACATCCCCTGCATTGCAAGGTGGATTCTTAACCACTGGAGCACCAGGGAAGTCCCTGCCATTGGAATTTTGATGAGGATTGCATTGAATCTATAGATTTCTGTGGTTGGTGTGGATGTTTTAACAATATTAATTCTTCCAATCTATGAGCACAGAATATCTTTCCTTTTATTTCTGTCTTCAATTTCTTTCATCAATGTCTAATAGTTTTCAGTGTATAGATCTTTCACATCCTTGTTAAATTTATTCCTACATATTTTATTCTTTTTGATGCAATTGTAAATGGGATTGTTTTCTTAGTTTCTCTTTCTCATAGTTCATAATCAGTGCATAAAAATGCAACAGATTTTTGTATATTGATTTTGTATCCTGCAATTTTACTGAATTCATTTATTAATTCTAACATTTCTTTTTTTTTTTCTTCCCTATTTTCTCTGGCTAGTATTTCCAATACTCTGTCAAATACAAGTAATGAGAGCAGGCATCTTTGTCTTGTTCCTGATCTTAGAGGAAAAGCTTTCAGCTTTTCACCATTGAGTATGATGTTAGATGTGGCCTTATTGTATATGGCCTTAATTATCTCCCACTTTATTAATCCTCTAGCTGCTTTTAAGATTTTTCTCTTCGTCATTGTTTTTGAGAAATATGATTATAATGTGCCGTTGTATTGTTTTCTTCATATCGTTTGCGCTTGGGGTTTATTGAACTTGTATCTGTAGATTTACAGTTTTTATCAAATTTGGAAAAATTTTAGTCATTATTTCTTCAAATATTTTTTGTCCATTTCTCCCTGTTTCGAAGAATCCAATTACATGTATTTTCTGCCACTTGAAGTGATCCCACAGCTCTCTCACGTTCTGTTTATTTGCTTTTGCACTCTTCTCTGTGTTTTATTTTGAATACTTTCCTATGTCTTCCAGTTTACGAATCATTATTTCTGAAGTGTATGATCCACTGTTAATCCCACCCAATGTATTTTTCATCTCAGACATTGTAGTTTTCATCTCTAGAAACTTGATTTACATCTTTTTATATCTTTCACATCACTACTTAACATGATTAATCTTTTCTCCAGCTTCTTGTGGAGTACAGTTACAGTAATTGTTTTAATGATCTTGACTGCTAATTCTGTCATCTAATCGTTTCTAAGTCAGTTTTGATAGATAGATTTTTCTCCTCACTATAAATTTTATTTTCATGCTCCTTTGCATATCTAGTAATGTTTGGCTGGATTCTGACCTTGTGAGTTTCCCCTTGCTGGATGCTAGATAGTTTTGTATTCCTGTAATATTCCTGAGCTTTGTTCTGAGATACATTTACATTACTTGGATATTGCTGTTCATCTTTGCTAGGTAGGACCAGGGCAGTGTATAGTCTGGGGCTAATTTTGTCCTGCTACTGGGGGGAAAATCTCTTGAGTACTCTAACCAGTGCCCTATAAACTATGATGTTTTTCCATTTGACTAATGAGAGCAAGAACTATTCCTGGCTCTGTGTGACCTCTGGACATTATTACCTTTAACCCTTTTGGATACCTTTTACCCTGGCCTCTAGTAGTTTTTTTACACACACATGCTGATTGGGGCTCAGGTGAAGAAGCCAGGGGACTCTACAGATCCCTACAGAACTCTCTGGAGTTCTTTCTCTGTGACGCTGTCTCTAACCAAGCTCTCTGCTCTGCAAACTCTAGTCACCTTGTTTCTCAACTTCAGCGTCTCAATTCAGGGAGACCACAGTGCCCTACCTGGGGGTCTCCTCTGCCTAAAATGCCTGGAAACTCTCTCCAGGCAATAACTTGAGTCCATCATAGGACTCACCTTATTTGTTTCCTGTCTCTCTTCTTCATTGTCCAATGTCCAATGTCCAATATGTTGAAAACTGCTGCTTTAAATTTGTGTTCAGTCTTTTTGTTGTTGTTTCAGGGTACATCCAGCCCCTGTTACTCAATCTATGCTGAAAGTGACCATTTTTAATATACCATAATTAGTAATACCTGTATTACAAGAGAGCAAAATACAAGTGGTAGAATTCTTAACACCTTTTTGTAATTCCTGAACTTGACATGAAAAACGTTGCTTGTGTCATATGCATCTGAATACCTGCTCTAAGTCAGTCACTATGTTAGACCCAATTTGTGTTATATTTTACTTTAAATATATATTATGACAAATTTATAAATAAAAAATGACCACTTTAAATAATAAAAAATAAAATAAAATACAAAAAATATACAACACCCAGTTAGTAAATGGCAGAGAAATGATGGAGTAAATTCAGACCTATCTAACTTTAAATCCTGCCACCCTTTCAGAAAGACATGCTACCACCAATGTGTTCATTTGATGAACTGGTGGAAATGATTGTAATGTGTTCAGTCTGTGCCAGACTTTGTGGTAATAGAGATGATGGGTATTGTCCTAGCACTCAGGTAGCTTATAGGCTATTAGAGAATGGAACATGAATGTAAAATAACTGGAAAGTAAAGGAATTGCTAGACTATGTTCTATATTTGTGAATGAAAGCCAATGAACGACAAAAAAAGAAAAAGAAATTTAGAAATGGGTACCTTCTCACACTTTTTCTGCCATTGTGATGTGTGCAACTGACTCCCTTCCTGGTCATGTCTTCTACTGGACTTTCAGGATCAAGCAATTACTGGCCAAGAAACAAAAGCACAATTGTCCCATTCTCAAATGGATTCAGATGAAACTCATAATAAAATCAGGTACAGTTCCAAGAAGAGATATGGAACCAAGCTACTTCTTCGCTAGTAGTTTGATTCCATAATAAATACATGAGATCTTTTGTTTGGGAAAAAATAGAGAAATTGATGTCTTCTCCTTTCTGCCTTTCAGCTATGATTTTTGGCCTGAGGCTGTGTACTCTCTGTTAAAGAGTTATGTCCTCCTCATTAAAACAAATGTCTTTTTTTATTAGAAAACCATGTTCACTAAATCTGACTTATTTTGGGGACCACTCGGTGTCTCTGGGAAAAATAAAAGTGTACGATTACCTTGCAAGTGGAGCTACCGTTGGGTGGTGAGGGTGACCTCCTTGACCTTTCTTAGTAAGCCACATAGAGTGCCAGAAAGGACCAGGACTGTGGAGTCAGCCAGATGTGGATTCGAATTCTAGTTATCCCATTTACCGGCTTCTCATCTTTGAGAAGATGGCTAATGCTTTCTGAGCCCCAGTTACCTTACAGTATCTACCACCTAGGATTGTTATAGATATTAAATATGGAACTTAAGTGTTCAGCAGAAAAGAGGCACTCAAAAAATAGTGGTGGTGTTGACTGGTGCTTCCTTCCAGTTGTAGATTTGGGGATAAGAAGCAACATCCTGGCAACTAGCAGCTGGCCTGACTCACAGGAATATGGGAATGGTTTTAACTGAGGCCAAAGCATAAAGCTCCACACTGGGTAATAGACATTATTTCTTAAGAATGTTCACTCACGTTTGTAAATCTGAGCTGTCATATGGGATAGGTGGGTAGCATTGATTCCCATTGCCTACCTTTCCTCAGTTCAGTGCCTAACTCAAGAAGGTTCCCCCGCCATTTGGAATAAGCTAGAATGCCCCTTTCTAAAATTTAAGGATTTCCACAGTTAATCCTAGGATCAGAAAATGTGTGTGCTGGAGAGAGAAGTAAAGGGACATCTAGCACAACCTGAGTTGCATAATCTTAGTATCTTGAATGGCTAACAGAATCAGACAAAGGTTGGGTTGTAATCAATGTAATCAGTATTGATTGTGGATATCTACTAGCATTGCCCCCTTCTCCTCTCAGAAATCAACTCAGGTCAATAAGAAGAACAAGAAATGCAAGCTCTAACACTGACAAGCGCAATGACATCTGGACCCCTGAACCACAATATATGAGAAACGGCCACCAAAGCAGTTACAGTTAAACAGGAGCAAGGGAGGTATGTGGAGAGAGAACGCTTGCAGCCACACGGCACAGAAAACTGGCAGAGCAAGGTTCTCTGGAGCACATGCCACACCCTAGCAGAAAACCAATAATTCCTTGCTGGGAACACTGAGAATGTTGTGCTCCAGTAGGAGTCAGCAGCATCCTTGGACCCAGTTAAGTGTCAGAAAGGAGCAGGGTTGGGAGGCTGAGTGAAGTACCACACCAATGTGCAATATTTACAAGAAGGATTCTCTTGGTGAGACAGAGAAGATAGAGGAAGCATTGGTGACGTCCTTCAGCAACTCATCTCTATTGTCCTGGGAGAAGTGGAAGCAGAGCCAACTTATACTCACAACTCTGGGTCTTAAGAAAACCCACTGTGAACCATGGATAGTTCAGCTAACCCATAACACTGCCTGGCTCCTCCATCACATAAAATTCCTACCAATAGAAAATCCAGGGAGAACTCATCTCTTTCAAAGTTGAGTAATATAAATAAATGTCAACCCAGAAAGTATCTATAAAAATATATCAAAAGGAAAGAATAAAGGGAAGACAGGGACAGGAAGATACAAGTAGAAGATGGAAGTTCACTCACCAGATAAATGTTACCATGGATCAAATTTAGAATTTTTTTAATAAGCATATTGCCTGGAATTTATTTAAAATAAAATTCAAGCAATTGTTCAATAAAACAAAAACTCAGAGCAGAGAGCTAAAAGCGCTCAGGGAAGATGAGACCACAGGAAGAATTGAAATACTGCTCTCGGGAGAGAAGTGGAAGAGAAATAGCACACATTACGGAAATGTAGGTCAGGTTGGGAGCAGCACAAAGGAGACTAGACATGGCTGAAAGTTCACTAAAAATGTGGGCATTAGGCTTAAGAAAAAATAAGCCAATGTAAATAGAAATACACACACACACAAAATTAACAGGATAAGGATAAAATTAAAAATGGAAAGATTAAATAAATCCAACATATTTAAAGTTAGTGTTCCTGAAGAATACAGAATCACTGAAATTATTCTTATACTGACATATAAATAATATTTAGGTATAGATGTGTGTTACACAAATTTTTTCAGAAACAAAAGAAGCATTGCATATATAGATCAAAAAGTCATACCATGTCTCTGGAAATTTTGAGAATGGTCATCGTCAAAATGAAATTCATAGTCATTGCCAAAATGAAATTCTAACAAGTGTCTGCCAAGGTATAAATGGATAAAGAAGATGTGGTATGTGTGTGTGTATATATATATATATATATGTATATATGTATATACACAATGGAATATATTCAGCCATGAGAAAGAAGAAAATCCTGCCATTTGTGACAACAGGGATGGACCTTGAGGGCATTATGCTAAGTGAGAGGTCAGACAGAGAAAGATAAATACATACTGTGTAATATCCTTTATATGCAGAACCTTAAAAAGCTGAACTCATAAAAACAGTAAAATGGTTGTTACCAGGGGCTGAGGGGATGGGGAACTGGGGAGATGTTTGAGGGTTCAAACTTGCAACTAGTAGATAAATAAGTTCTGGAGATGTAATGCACAGCATAGTGATTACAGTCAACCATACTGTATTAGAAACTTCAGAGTTGGTAAGAGATTAGATCTTAATTATCCTCACCACAAAAAAGAAATAATGATTATGTGATGTGATAGAGGTGCTAGCTAATGCTACCATGGTAATTATATTGCAATTTATAAATGCATCAAATCAACACATTGTACACCTTAAACTGACACAACTCATGTGCCAATTATAAAAATGAAATTCAAACAAAATACTGGATTTCAAATATTAAGAATTCTCTGTGCAACCAGGCAAAATAATTAAATAAATCGACCCACCTCAGACTATTCCCCGGTGAGGGTCAATCTAGAAAACAATAGAGCAAAGCCTAAAAGTCTTCATGGAAAGAAAGAACGGGACCAAAACTTTTACTTCCAGCCAAATTAGCATTCTAGTATAAAGGCCATAAACATCTTCGAGCATGCGAGAACTCTGGGAATATAATCCCCATGAGTCTTTCTAGAAGGTGACTTTCTAGAAGATTCTCAAGGGCAAATTCCAGCCAATTAAGAGCTGAATAGAGAACCTATGGCTAAACTTAATCTGGTTAAGTGAGGGGATAAACCTAAAATAAACGTGGGGATTATAGTTACAGAACAGAGTGTAAATGTTTTACAAGCCCTGACAAAGTGGAAATGATAGGACAAAGATGGGAGAAAAAAATGGAAAGTAGCATAAGCACCTTCACAGCAGGTAAATCAAGTAATAGAATTCTATGTCAAGAACCGTGAAGAGTGAGCTTTTACTTTGCTTGCAAGCTAACAAGTTATTCTGCCACGGTTCCAGTGATGCTTACAGAAAGTCCGGGACTCCTGGGTCAGAGGCAAAGCAGCATGAACCTCATGCTCACGTCAATTCCCCTCGTCCCCCAAGCCCTATGGGGACAATTCAGAGCAGCCTGAATTGATGCTGTGCACACAGTGGGTCTGCATCATAGCTGAGGAACCAGAGTTTAGGAAACCCCAATCTTTTATAAGGGGTCTGTTAGAAAACCTGCCCAAACTTTGCCCCATAGGGAGACATTATCTTTATTATCTTGGGCAGCAAACAAATCTTTCCCCTGCCTTGGAGGGTGACGTTATATATTCCAAGGTCCTTTGCTATATAAATATTATTGGAAAGATTGTCCCCAACAAAAGTTGATAGAAGTCCTGCAGAAACACAAGAGACCCATAGACAATTATTGTCAAATGTTTAAAGGTAAGCACTAAGAAAACTCATATAATCACTATAATCAGGAAGTGCACAAGAAAGAGGCAAGTTGAGAGGAAGCTGAAATGTACTGATTTCACCATAGTTCATAATAAGGAGTAAATGGTATTAGCCAAAAATCACTTGAGTAAATATAAAGAAACAGCCAAGATATACTCGCAACATGAGAAATAAGGCATGCAGCATCATTTGTAAAAGCAAAATCCCTATTTAACCTTGACGTTTCAACTGAAATGTCACTTCCCTATGGAGGCCTTTCCTGAACATCAGACCAGGTTTGCTATCCTTCGTATCGCGTCTCATAGCTACCAAGGTCACACAGCTAGTTAGTGGTGGAGCTGAGATTCAGGCCTAAATTTGCTCGTGCTGAAGTCTGCACTCTTAGTAGCTCATCTCTGCGGGCTACTCATTGATTCATCTACTTATATTCCATTCACACCTGATAGTACAGAGTTTTGTTTTGTCCTCCAAGTTTTCATATATACAAGTCTTAATTCTCCAATACCCTTGTAATACCTGAGACATATCTTATGTTTCCTGAGTATGGCCCCCAGGACCTAGCACAAAACAAGCACTCTTTAAAATCATTCAATGCATGATATCGAACACAAATGAACATCTGGGAAGCCCACTAAATGCAGATTGATCACACTGCCTTACAGCACACAAGTAGCAGTTTGAAGGAGAAAAGCCAAGACCGACTCCACCTCCTGGTCCTAAGCACTAGATCATTATCTGTCTCTAAAGAATTATGTGTGAAATTCCTGAGGTTATAAGGAGAAACCACACACAGTCCTTGAAATAGCTTTCAAGGGTGAATAATGCATGCTCTATATTTAATGCATGAGAATGCAAAATGCAGGAAATTGCACAAGAGAGGTCAAACTCCCATTCCCTGCAACAAGAGATCTTTCTGTCTTCCCGCCAATAAATGAATCACTGGTTATTAAATATTGTTTACCATCTAAACAGGGATCCACAAAGCCTGTGTTCTCTGATCTCTTTGTTTCAAGCCTTCTCCTAATCAGGGACATCATCGCCTAATTTAGTGATGCCATGTATCTTGCACCTTTCTGAAAAGTGGGCACCATAGCTCCGCTCCCTATAAAACTGGCTACCATGTTGCAATTTGAGGAAAAATAAATCTTACCGTCATGATGATAGTGTGTGCAATTGAAGCCAGGATAAAGATGGCCCCGAGAAAATGGAATCTTTGACAGCATAATTTTTTTTCTCTTTTTTTGCGGTACGCGGGCCTCTCACTGTTGTGGCCTATCCCGTTGCGGAGCACAGGCTCCGGATGCGCAGGCTCAGAGGCCACAGTTCACGGGCCCAGCCGCTCCGCGGCATGTGGGATCTTCCCGGACCGGGGCACGAACCCGTGTCCCCTGCATCGGCAGGCGGACTCTCAACCACTGCGCCACCAGGGAAGCCCCAACAGCATAATTTTAACACTGTCAAATTATTCAGCTTTTTTCTTAAAAATCACTTAATAGTCCACACAGACATTACTTTTGCCATCAAATATCACTTTGGAAAAAGTTAATAATTTAGGAACGTCTACATATTCGTTAAAAGGCTAATACAGCAAATGCATGAGATGCCATAACCAGAGAGCCCTCTCACCCTGCGAGTTTTGTGTGATTGCTTCAGTCGGCATCATTAACATAGGGCATCAGAGAGAAGGGGGCAGCCAATAATGAGGCACTCCCAGTAATTAGAGACCAGTGTCAGCATCAGCACTGGTATGGTTTAGGAAGATGCTGTGACCTTTATTTGGTAAAGAGACCTTTCCTATCCAGCAGTAGTCTTATCTTTTACTTTAAAACTTAAATAAAAGATTTCGTTTTTGCAGCGACCTTAGTCTTTGGGCTGAAGCTCATTCATAAGGGAAATGCATTTTTGATGTGATGATGATAGTAGTGGCAATTAAGTTGACTGAGTGCTCACCGCATGGCAGGCACTGTCCAAAGGACTTTACACATGCTGCCTAATTTCCTTAAGTACCACACAATGGGTAATATTGTGAACCCCATTTTACAGATTTGAAAACTGAGGCACAGAGTTTAACTTGGTTAAGATCTCACAGCTAGTATGAGTCATAGGTATTGTAACTGCTACACTTTACTGGTTCCTAGCAACAACTACCACCTACAATTCAGTACATGCCAAACTACAACCTATGCATGTACAATAGCTGCAATTAAGTACGTGCCAAAGGGCCCCATGGTAAACATTTTCTTAGTTGATCCTCACCAACAAAACAAAACAAACAAACAAAAAGAGGTAGATCTTTACATTCTCATTTTATGTATGAGGCAACTGAGGATTATTGAGACCCACAACTTGTCCATAAACACTGCTCCCATTACCTAATTTTTAACTCTATATTAAAATATAAGTCTCAGTACATTAAAGAGTGTTTCCTTTTTGATCATTTTCTGGAACTTAAACTTTTCTTGTTTCTTCTAATGGTAACTCCCAATTCATCTCAGCATACACAGAGCCTTTTCAATTGGAGGGACTTTTGGGGCCCTGGTAGAAGTCTTCCAGCTTCAGAACCCTAAACACATATAACCTGAAGACTAATAACCATGACCCACGTGAAATTTTGAGGAACACATCCGAAGGGGTGTAGAGGCTGGGTGAGACCATGGCATTGGTGGGGGGGGCTTCACTGGGGCTCCAGTTTTTCCGTGCTGTCTCCAATTGCCCTGTGTGTAGAGGGAGAGAAGACCAAGTATACCTTGACACAATCAGTAAAGCCTTTGTTTTCTGAGCCTGAGTGATAACTCTATGATATATTCCATCCTTCTCCTCCAATACATCTCTCATGCTTGGTATTATCTCCATGGCAACTAGGAATGCATCCACAACCTTGAGGATATGTTTGTCTGCCTTTCTACCTATCTTAAGGTTAAGCTTGTTAACCTAAGTGTGTCAAAACATGATGGTTTCCAGCTCAATTTTGAATTAACTTAGTGAATCATGAAATCCTGGGAATCAAACTGCCCTTTTTCAAACCCGTGCTATGCAGCTTGTCAAACACGAGCAACTTAGCCTTAGTGAGGCTCAGCCTCCTTCCTCATCTATACAATGAGGACAGAAATATAAGACTATTAGGAGGATTGGATGGGATTTCTCACAACGTTTGAAAAATAAAACCTAGGACGATAATTGGTCTTTAGAAGGGCTTCACAAATGTTAGCTCCACCGTTGGAGAGCATCCCTTTAGCTGTATAATGTGTTGACTAAATGGACGTAGCACACGTGTCCCAGGGTTTTACTCTCAAAGGTTTCCAGTTGACTCTCTGTGGGTCATCTCAGAAGCCTGGTGGGGAAAAATAGGGGACATCCAGATTAGAGAACCTTGTGGTGAAACACATTGGTTAAGAAACAGCCAACCTCACACACTGCAATCCAAGTACCTTTGGTTGTTGAAGAGAATTGGCTTTAATTACCAAAATACCCTCGTCTAAATTGCCTCTCTGTTTGAGAAAAAGAGCTTGAAGAGATTGAAGAAAAGGGCCTCTTTCCTATCTTCAGGTCTTCAGGGATGGAAGGAATGAAGCCCTCCCCTCATCACACCACCCAATAGGAAGCTGGAATGGCTAGTTTTCTTCTGGGGATTTGAGATAAGAGACCTGAGTGAATGATCATGAATGTTCAGCTGTTCCATAAGAGGTGCCTCACAATGAGCCTCAAAATAGGATGAAATCTGGGCAGACCACCCAGATGTGCACTAATTGGAGCAAAACCTTTTCTGTAACAAATGGCAAAGCTAAGGTTTTTGTGCTGTATATTTTTTTAATGGTGCTATATTCCAACTAATAAAAAAAGTGATGCAAAATCAATAATTCCTACCTTCCCCAATGTACGCCATCTAGCCTAATCAAACCCGTTGACTTGCTGCAACCCACATGAGCAACTTGTGTACATAGGTCTTCACACCTGCCTCTTGGAATGCTTCTCTTCACTGCCACCCCACTGCCCATCCTCTAGCCCCAGAGCATTGTCTAGCCCTTCCATGCGGTTTTCTCTGAGAGCTGCTGCTCTCACTGACATCTGTCTTCAGAAACCCAAAGGAACTCACCATGCCTTCTGAGCAATGCTTCTTACACTGATTATTTACTCATTTTCTCTAAATGCGAGGAATTGCTTTTCTTCACTATTATTTAAATACAAAGACTATGTCAGATGTTTTTTCCATCTTTTCACAGCATAACAGGCCCAGTAAATATTTGCTGGTTGGTTAATAATGACTTCTGTGTAAATAAATACTGCAAAATTTGTAACAAATGATCAATTCAAATACTTCACAATAAAATATTTCTTCCCATCCCTCATCTTAAAAATACACCATTTGAAAGCCAGAGGGAAGATTCCTCAACCAATCTCCTCATTCTTTAGATGAATCAACTGAAGCTAAAGAAGGTGAAGTGACTTGATTAAGGTCACACATCTAACTAGAAGCCAATTAGGGCCAGGGCCCAGATCTGCAGACTTCTAGTGATGTACCCTTTCTGATACACAGCGCGATGAACCAGGGTTACACTCTACTTGTAAGTTGGTCATCACAGTTCAGTAGAGGGAAGACAGACTGGGAGCTAGATGGCATGGTGCCACATCCTTGTTCTTTCACTAATTCATTCTATGGCCTTGGAAAAATCATTTAACCCTTTGGCCTCAGGCTTCACAGCTGCAGGAGGAAAGATGATAATTCTACATGATCTAACTCAGAGTTCAGCAAACTACAGGCCAAATCTAGTACACACTTGTTTTGGTAAATAAAGTTTTACTGGCATACCCGTTTATTTACCTGTTGTAAATACCTATAATGGAAGAGTTGAGTAACAGTTAACAGAGACCATATGATCCACAGGCAAAAATATTTACTATTTGGCCCTTTGCAGAAAAAAAATTGTTGACTCTCAATCTAACCTATATGTAGTACAGTTGTATGAATCTAATGTATGCGAGGACACTTTTCATCTACAAAGTGCTATATCCACATTTAAAATATCATTGTTATTGACAACAATAGTAGCAATAGCAATAGTAAATCATGAAATATCATTTGCAGTAAAGGCAATTAAAATTTTCTTTGTTTGGGTCTTCCCTGGTGGTTCAGCGGTTAAGGCTTCGCCTTCCAGTGCAGGGGGTGTGGGTTCAGTCCCGGAGAGCTAAGATCCCACATGCCTCCAGTCCAAGAAGCCAAAACATAAAACAGAAGCCATATTGTAACAAATTCAGTAAAGACTTTAAAAAATTGTCTTTGTTTAATAGGTGGCATCTACATGACGTATTGCTTGATTTGAGATCACCTCACCTCACCTCACTGTTGTTCATAGTAACATGTTTTTGCAGAACCAAGTGACAATTTTAATAGATCCAGGAATATTTCAAACTAATTAGATCATTTATATATAAAATATAAAACAAGTGTTTTCAGAAGAACATCAGGTCATCCATGGAGAGCATCTGCCCTCATTTTCACCACTAACATGGCTCGCTATGTGGGTACCATCCTGTGTTATAAGTACCATGTAATGGAATTAACATTCACCTGGAAATACTGACTTGACACACACTGACCTTTGACTATTGGCTCTGTTACTCTAAATGTATTATGCTTTTCCATTGATGTTTCTGAGAGGGAGATTGGTGGCTCACCGTGGTTTTCCCCTGCCATGTACTCTGGGCATGGACATTAACCAAGGAAGACAAACTGTTCTCAGCAAAGTGGGAGATTAATCATTGGCCATGTCCAACTCACTGCCATGGTAATGACACGGGATTTTATCCTAAGAATTACAGCAGTCATTGAAAGGCCTTAGAAGAGCTCTTCCTCTGATGTAACCACAATGTAGATAACGGGTTGGAGGTGCAAGAGCAGGTGTGGGAACTGGCTAGGAGGCTGTAGGACTAGCCCAAGCAGGAGACAAGAATGACTTTGACTAGAGTTGTCATGGAGATGGGGATATGCAAACCATCATGAACAAGCTGAAGCTGGGGGTGACGTGGGAAGAAGCAGAGGAGGCAGGACAGGCACTGGCTTTGTGTTAGCCCAGATCCAACCTAGAGCTGCATGAGCGTGGTTAGCAAGAATCCAGCTAGATTGCATTTCCCTCAAATTCATCTCCTGCCCCTATTTCTAATGGTCCTAGAGGCCCATAAAACCAATTCCAATTAGGGGTCTTTATTCCTCTCCAATAAAACTTAAAACTTTCATTTGATTCAGTAAATTCTTAACAACATCTTTTTATTCGCCTCTTTAAAAAGCCATTTTTACATGATGTAAATATAACAATTATTTAGTAGTGATAAATACATTCCTAATTAAACAACTATTTTATTACTTACTAACGGCTTAAAAAGTCTGAGATCCGTCAGGAAATAAAATATTTTATTTACAGGAATTGGGCTGAGAGACCTGATCTTCCTGGTGCAAATGAGTCAGAAATGACCAATATAAGTAAGATGAAACAGGATTTATTAGGCTTTAAGGCTGGGGTTCCTGCTTCCTTTGAAGTATTACTCTGCCTGTATTTGTATATGCATGTTTATGTATACGTGTGCATATGTGTGTGTATACAGAGCAGTTTGCCATGAAAGATAAGAAATGTCTATGTGATGTGAACCCTCTCCCACCTGCATGACTAAAATATTCCTCTGAAATTTCTTTGTCAGAAAAGAGCCTGAAACTTCTAAATGTTAAAGGCAAATACCCCTCAGAGAGCTGAAATAGGGAACTTTGATCAGCTATTAATGACTCAGTGGAAACATACATATCTTCTCCAATAGCTGAGAATAAAGCATTGAGGCCATGGGAGTTTTGATGAAGGATATGTTCAAATCATAAATTGCACTTCCAGGCACCACGATGGAAATATCTAGAATACTGGGCACTACTATGCTGTTGGTTGGGGGAACAGTAACCAAAGACCAGATTTTCAATTTTACAACTTTTCCGAGGCCAGCCCTGACTCCTAACCGAATCATATATTAAAGTTGGGCTTTATTTCTGCCCACTTGGACAGGCTTGTCTTGGCCTGGCCCAGTGCCCCAGAAGTTGATTGTCTTTTTTTTTTAACTTTTTATTTTATATTGGAGTACAGCCAGTTAACAATGTTGTGTGCAGCAAAGCGACTCAGCCATACATATACTTGTATCCGTTCTCCCCCAGACTCCCCTCCCATCCAGGCCGCCACATAACATTGAGCAGAGTTCCCTGTGCTATATACTAGGTCCTTGTTGGTTATCCTTTTTAAATATAGCAGTGTGTACATGTCAATCCCAAACTCCCTAACTATCCCTTCCCTCCACCCTTAGCCATAAGTTCATTCTCTAAGTCTGGGAGTCCGTATCTGTTTTGTAAATACGTTCATTTGTATCATTTCTTTTTAGATTCTGCATATAAGCAATAGCATATGATATTTCTCTTTCTCTGTCTGACTTACTTCACTCAGAAGTTGATTGTCTTTATGTTATGAGAGCGAGGTTTCTAATAGTGTGGGACATTCACGGTCTTGTGAGCTTGTTTTCAAATAACAAGAATGGACCTGTATAGACCTAGCCAGACTCTTTTGCTTGGATCACTTCAACATCCAAGTCTATGTAAAGAGGCTGGGACAGGGACTGAAGTGTAGGCCGTCTGTGCCCATGTAATGAGAAGAATGATCTAAATTTTGCATCCTTCTGTTCAGCCATTTTTTTCATCAGTTCATTCATCTATTCAACTATTCAACAGCTATTTCTTGAGCACCCACCTGTGCTGGGCCCTGTGCTGGAGACTGGGGATATGGGAGTGAGAAAGATAGCCCGGGTCCTGCTCTCATGAAGGTAAGACCTGGTAGTAGACCAAGACTGAACTTCATTGGAAACATGTCATCCATCCTAGAAGGGCAGGGGATAGTCACCAGCTCTGTCTCTGTTTTACCATGTGACCTTGGGAAACTCTCTTGCCCTCTGAGCCTCAGGTTCGTTATCTGGGCTTTTGACCAGATGCTCTCCAAGATCTGTACCATTGTTTCTTGTGGCCTCCAACCAAACATGACTGGCTGATCGGCAGCCATGCTTCTCTGCAACACAGATACATCTGGATTCCTAAGAAACACCTCCGGGGGACTTGGAAGTGGGTGAAACTATGTCATTGGGGGTGGTTTCACTAGGCATTCTGGCTTTCTTTCCATTCTTCCTTCATTTTTCTAAATCTCTGCTCTGTACTGGCTAGGCAAAGGAAGATGCATGCGCCGGCACTCTCAGCGTGTTTCTTCTGAGCCTAAGAGTGATAAGAGGAGGGGGGTGCAGCTTAAAGATTCTTTATCCATCCTGATCACTTTTCAGGGAACTAATCTAAAATCCAGGGGGCAAAGTAACTTGATTAAGATCCCACAGCAAAAAGGAATCAGTCTGGGGCCAAGATGTACACCGCCAGGCTTGCAGTGGCATGCCCCTCCTGAACCCAGCACGTTACCACAGTGTTCCCACATCCTGGGCACTTGGTCCTCATAGTCTAGGGGGAAAAGAGTGAACTGGGAGTCCGTGCTGTCTCACCGGTCCACTGTGCAGCCAAATCACTTAACCCCAGTAGCCTCAGTGCCACAGCTGCAAGCGGCCAGATGTCTTAACGCATAATGCTGTTGTGCAAACAGAATGCAGGTCAGTGGTCAGACGAAGAAGCTTTTAAACAACAGTGCTACATCCTTGCAAACCACTGGAATCAGTGTTGTGGAAATGGTAGCAGCAGTAATAGCCATAATAAATCGTGAAAGATAAACTTCACCCAAGCCCATCAGGATTTTTGTCCATTAAATGTGTGGCAACCAAACTGCCTCTGTGGTGTCCACAAAATAATGTTTTGTAAAACTAGATTATACCTTTGAAGATTTCCGAAATATTCT
This sequence comes from Neophocaena asiaeorientalis asiaeorientalis, assembly GCF_003031525.2. Lineage (NCBI taxonomy): Eukaryota > Metazoa > Chordata > Mammalia > Artiodactyla > Phocoenidae > Neophocaena > Neophocaena asiaeorientalis. The sequence goes on from NW_020174301.1 coordinate 869,237, forward strand.
AGGAACAATTGATATGAAGACTTGTGTACAAAACATAAGTGGATGTTGTCAGATCAGCAGCTCAGCCACGTAGGGCCTCTGCCACCACTTCCATCACGAATGTGACCCACCGAGGACTCCCCCATGTGCCATAAATGTGTAGTTAGACCTCCCACCTGAGACTCTGACTTTGGAGCAAACTGACTTTCAGTGTTCATATCTGTGGCTCTAACGCATTGGACTTACTATTATCATTAGCATCCTTATTAGCATGGAATTAGCATTAGCATTTTTGAGAGGGAAGGTTTTGCCTCCAAGTGGTTGATTCCCTGGTCTGTTATGGACATGCTATTTCCTCAGTTCAGGAAAATACCATTCTCAGAAAAATAGGAAAATTAATCATTGGATCCATCCAGTCCCCTATCCATCCAGCCCTTGGGAGAGGATTGATTTATGGAAAGTGCCAGCCTCAAAGTCAGAAAACCAGTTTCTGCAATTATGCTCCAAATTCCACAAATACCTGAGCCTCAGTTTTCTCCTTGAATACACGGAGCAAGTATCTTCTTTTTCCCCTCCTCATAAAGGGTTTTGAGAAGAAAATAAAAAGCAAAAGCAAAGTTTTATAAACATGGAATGTTTAAAAAGAATGAAGTACATACCAAGTAGTTGTATAATATAGAGAGAGACTGGCCAATACATAAGTCTTTATCTTGTGCCAGACACTGTTCTAAGCACTTTACATAAAATAAACACTATTGACTAGTAATAATAATAAAGAGTAAGTTTAATAGAGATTTATCCATATGGATGTTCACAATTTTCAAGCAGAGCATCAGCGCTTTTCAGCCGTCTCCACGCACAGCTGTGTCTCAATTCCAGGACAGGAAGTAGAAGAGTTGCTGGGCCATGTGACCTGTAGGAAAATCTGTGCAGACTGTTCTACCCCTACAGGGCCTTGAGTGATTGGCCCCTAACCCGAAGTCCTCAGTTCAGCAGATGGAAGAATAGTCTTTCCCACAGGGAAAGGGGAAGAGAATGAAATTATTTGCTCTTCTTCTGATATAATTCCCCATGTCAGGATTATGGTGTCGGGTGCTGTCGTAAACCCCATGGATGAAAAGATAGCTTAAAATGCACATTTCATTCCATGTGTAGGTATTTCAAAGGACCTCAGGGTTGATCAGGAATCAAGACGGTAATAACATGCCAGTTAGTTAAAGAACCAGAGGATTGAATGGCTTTGTTCAACTACTGCTGAACTGATGTGCCCACATATAGAAGATTTAAAATGTTGGCTCCCAGGCGCAGGAGCTAAATAAACCCACTTTGTTGTTGTTGTCTTTGTTTTCTTTCCCCAGAAGATAATATCTACCATGTAATAAGTGGAAGTTTCTCCAACACAAACACCCACTAACAACTTCCATAAGGGATGGGGCCCAGCTGGGGCCAATAGAATGCGCGGTCTTGTCGATCATTGGTGAAGATAACACAAGAACTAAAAGAAGAAGGAGACTGCGCCGCAGGTGAAGGCCTACGAGAAGCAGCGGGGCGCCGGGCGTGAGAAGCACAAGGAGCTGCAGAGGGCGGCGGCGCAGGACCCGGCGGGGGGCTTCCTGGAGAAGGAGGCGGCCACCGAGAGCCGGCCCCTCGACCCCTTCACGCCCAAGGCCGCCTCGGGGAACTACCCAAGCGATGCCCCACGGGGCCCAGTACGGGCCCCGCACGCAAGGACAAGGACAAAGCGCTGCCCAGCGTCTGGATCCCGCCGCTGACCCCTGAGGAGACGGCCACGAATCAGGAGAAGCCGTCGCGCCTCGTGACCTGGCCCACGTTCGGGAAGCGCTGCGCATGTCTGCACGTCCCACCTGACGCCCGTGTGTTTCAGGCTGCTCCACAGCTCGGTGAACCGCGTGGGGCTCGTCAAGCGCGGCAAGCACTGCCTGTGCGCTGGGACACGCGAGCCTGAGGAGCGCTTCGCTGAGCGCCGGGCTGCGGTCCTCTGGAGCCGTGGTCACTCTGGAACGCGTGGAGAAGCCGGTTCGCAAGGACCACGTGGACCCCGTGAACCGGAGAAGCTCCCGGACCGCGGCATCATCGTGCTGCAGCGGCTCCGGAGTGAAGCTGCAGGTGGAGAAGTCCAGGCCACTACGGTAGCTGGTGAGCACATCCTCCATTTTGTTAACTGAGCACGTCTTGTATGCCAGGTACTGTATCGGGTGCTAGCTGGGATTTTAAGGGGAATAACGTACTTTCTGCCCTCAATAATACCAAACTGCCTTTTCTTGAGTGCCAGGGTTGCTGGGCACTGTTGTTAAGTATCCTATATGTATTTGTTAATAGATCCTCATTAGCAGCCCAAGAGGTGGATGCTATTCAAAAAGTTTACAAATAATAAATGCTGGAGAGAGTGTGGAGAAACGGGAACCCTCCTACACTGTAAATTGGTGCAGCCACTATGGAGAACAGTATGGAGGTTCCTCAAAAAAACTAAAAATAGACCTCCCGTATGATCCAGCAATTCAACTCCTGGGCATATATCCAGAAAAGCTGAAAACTCTTACTCAAAAAGATATATGCACCCCAGTATTCACAGCAGCGCTGTTTACAATAGCCAAGAAGTAAAAACAACCCAAGTGCCCATCAACAGACAGTTAGTTTAAGAAGATGTGGAATAGATAGATAGATGATAGATAGATAGATAGTGCAATATTACTCAGCCATAAAAAAAGAATGAAATATTGTCATTTGCACCAACATGGATGGACCTAGAGATTATCATAGTAAGCGAAGTAAGTCAGAAGAAGACAAATACATGATATCACTTATATGTGGAATCTAAAAAATAATGCAAATGAACTTACTTAGAAACAGACTCACAGAGACATGGACACAAACTTATGGTTACCAAAAGGGAAAGGGAGGAGTCAAGGGATAAATTAGGAGTATGGAGTTAACAGATGCAAACTATTATACCTAAAGTAGATAAGCAACATGGATTTACTGTATAGCACAGGGAACTATATTCAACATCTTATAATAACCTATAATGGAAAAAAAATCTGAAAAAGTATATATCTAACTGAACCACTTTGCTGTACACCTGAAACTAACACAACATTGTAAATCAACTCTACTTCAATTAAAAAAAAAGAGGAGAATGCTATTATTATCATCACTATACATATGAGGAAACTGAGACACAGAGAGTTTAAGTAACTTGCTCAAGGTCACTACGTAGTGATTGGAGTTGCTGGGCTTTGAACCCCAGCAATCTGGATTCAGTGTTCAGGAGACCAACCGCTGCACTCTACCACCTCTCCTGTGGGAGAGGGGATACGACAGGCACAGGCATGATCACCCTTCGCTCAGTGCTACCCAAATGGTTTGCAAATACGTGCTTCAGAAAAGGGACATGGTTAATCAAAGAAGCCTTCGTCTTGTTATGAAGCGTGTAGAACTCCACAGGAAGGGATGGGTGGGGGGTCACCTGCAGCTAGTGGGAACGGTGTGAGCCAAGTCATCCTGATACAAAACACTGCTTCTCACACTTTGATGTGAATACAAGTCACCTGTTTATTGTTGCAAGGCAGTCCAAGCACAAGGGGTGTTAGTGAGACTCCAACCAGATGAGGCTTTTCCCCAAATTGATTATCTGCCCCTGTTTAAAATGAACATGAAGGCACATGAAACAAGTCCTATTAGGGTCTCTTTATTCTTCTCCAAGAAAACTTGAAATGTTCATTTGACCCAGTAAAATTCTTAATAACCTCTTTTTTATGTCCCTCTTTTTAAATCAATTTTATGTGTTCTAAGAAAAAATGATTAATGACTAGTAGAATGTTTCCCTAATACCACAGTTACTTTCTTAAACTTCCCAACTTAAAAATGCTTCAAAAAAATGCTTCAGGTCTGAAATTTGCCTAGAAAATCAATTATTTACCTAATGTGTGTTATAATTTTCTTTCAAATAATTATCTAAGCGTTGGAAAGAAAACAAATTGGGCTGAAAAGCTCAAGTATGTAACTTTAGACCTGATCTCCCTGACAGAAATCGAGAGAATTTGTCACTATGAAATGAGAAGGATTAACGAGCATCTGTGAGTGAGGCCCTGGTTTCCTGTGGAGGCCGTGTGTGTGTTTTCACATAAGTGCACTGCGTGTGCACGTGTATACGTGTGTACCGATGGATGATCATGAAAGAATAGGTGTCTTTAAACAAGAGGCTCGTTTTCAGTCCCAGTGGCTGGGAGTTGAAGTAAGTGCCTGTGTGGCAAATCCCCACCCACCCCCGCTGAAAGATCTCTCTCTGCATCTCTAGGGCAACACCTGAAATGTATGTTTTGTAGCTAACTCGCTAGACAGGTATAGGATGTTTTAGTCAGCCACTACTGATTCAGTGAAAGTGTGATTATCAAATACTCTGTTTTCTCCCACAACTGGATTCCATGGGTAATGGGAGCTTTGCTGGAGGACATGTTGGAATCATGAATTGGGACCTGGGCTTTCCAGGGCACCTGATGAACAGTGCCCTGGGCACTAATTAGGTAGCAACTCTTGTAGACTGAAAAAAAAGTGCGCAGCCTAAAAGTTGAGAGCTATGTTTTATTCAGTGGACATTCTGAGGAGACAGGACTCTCAGATCCCTCTGAGGGACTGCTCTGAAGAGGCAAGGGGTGGGCCAGGATATATAGGAGTTTTTGCAACAAAGACCAGGTAGTCGGAACATCGGAAGATTACTGCTAATTAAAGAAAACCAGACATCTCAAATTAATGAAATTAGTGCTTTTCTATGCATGGGAAACTGCAAAGTCTGGACTCATTGAAATCATTCCTTTGATATGCACCTCAGCTGTCTGGGGGCAGTAGCCTGTGTTTTCACATCCTGAGTCTCCTCAGGGTGCACTGTTGGGAGTGGCTGCATCAGTTGGCTGCATGATGGCAAGCATTCTGTTTCCATCCTGAGTTCCCTCAGGGCTCCCCTTCAGGGCGGCTGTAATGTGGTGGCTTGATGGCTGCCACATCCTTTGTTTACTGATGTGGCAGGCGGCATTCTTAGTTCACACTCTGGTACAGGTAACCAAAGACCCACTTGGTTAACTGGTCGACTCTGCAACTTTCTGGGGACCCATTCTGTCTCCTAAATCATGCATTAAAATTCGACATGATTTTTGGTCCTGTGGACAGTCTTCAAGGCTTAACTTGACACTCCTCACCACTCTAGAATTTTTCTTTCTTATGGCTCAGGCAGAGTCAGACCCAGGGCTGTCTTCCCTAGTAGGAACAGGCTTGACATTCTTTAGAAGATTTGCAAATAATCTTCAAACCCCTATGTCCCCTTGGGATACCCTACTATGTCCCCCAGACTAATTAGGATTTTCTCTCTTTCTCCTTCTCTGTCCCCTTTTCTCTTCTCCCTTCCTGCCTTCACCTTGCTTATTTACATATCGCATCCATTTTCTCTGGCCTTACTCTTACTTATCCTCAAGCCTCAGATTTATATCATTTTTTTTCTGAAAAGTCTCCCGCAACCACCTCTTCAGTCTCCCACTCCCCAAATTACATTAAGCACCATCCTCTGTTCTCCCTTTATCATATTTATTATTTTATCTGGTAATTATCTTCAGATGGGATTGGCATCTGAAATGGGGTAGGGTCGGGGAGCAGTCTTATAGGACTGAATCTTCAAATTGTGGAATCTGTTACTATCTTCTGGTAGACAGTGTCAGAATTGAGTTGGACTGTAGGACACCCAGCTGGTATTCAGAGAATTCCAATTGGAATTGAGTGCAGAACCTTTTTGGAAGCCACACATAATCTTTCTTCTTTATGTGAAAGTTCAGCTGAGCCTTCTCCTGAATATGAGAAATGGTCCTTGCCATATAATTTTTTATTTTTATAAATTTTATTTATGTATTTATTTTTTGGCTGCGTTGGGTCTTTGTAGCTTCGCGTGGACTTTAGTTGTGCTCGTTGCAGTGAGCGGGCTTCTCATTGCAGTGGCTTCTCTTGTTGTGGAGCACAGGATCTAGGCACTTAGGCTTCAGTAGTTGTGGCACGCAGGCTCAGTAGTTGTGGCTCGCAAGCTCTAGAGCGCAGGCTTAGTAGTTGTGGCGCATGGGCTTAGTTGCTCCACGGCATGTGGGATCTTCCCGGACCAGGGCTCGAACCTCTGAACCCCTGCAGGCGGGTTCTTAACCACTGCGCCACCAGGTAAGTCCTTGACATATACTTTTGAAGGACCATTATTGTCAACCCAACACCAAATAATACTGTCATCAGCGAGATAGATGCTAAAATGGAGAATGCTGACCCCTAGTTAAGATTAGAGTAGGAGTCGGTTACCATCTGTTAAGAGCTCTTTGGGTGCCAGACACTGTGCTAAATGATTTGTATACATTATCACAAACACTATGGTAATCTTATTCTCTGTTTTACAAAAGAGAAACAGGCTTAGAGAGCCAAGGTGACTTGGCCAAGGCCACACTGCTCGTACACAGGCAAACTGGGAATAAGACTGAATATCTGTCTGCACATTTCACAGTTTATCTGCTGCTCCACACCACTCAGAAACCTCAGTTAATCAGAATGTTCAGGGAGTGTTGTGATGGAAAGGGCTTTCAGTCTGGATGTAGAAATTAGTGTATGTTGAAGGTGACCGGTTTTTAAGTGTTGGGTTACATTACTGATGTGAACCTGTCTGTTGTCATTGCTTTCTCCCTTAGAGAGAGGACAAAGGTAGCTAATACACTGAATAATTGGTTGTTTCCATCAGAAGAGTGCTGGCTAGTAAACACTACTTGCATTGTTTTTCAAATCCTACCTTGATTCATAGAGTCCTGAAACTTACACATGTGTACAAGGATCTGTTCCCCTTGTGTAAAAAAAGTCTTTTTAAAAAATTTTATTGAATTATAGTTGATTTACAATGTTGTGTTCACTTTCTGCTGTATAGTGAAGTGACTCAGTTATAGATATATATTCTTTTTCATATTCTTTTCCATTATTGTTTATTACAGGATATTGAATATATTTCCCTGTGCTATACAATAGGACCTTGTTGTTTATCCATCCTGTGTAAAATAGTTTGCATCTGCTAATCCCAAACTCCCAATACTTCCCTCCCCCAGACACCCTCCCCCTTGGCAACCACAAGTCTGTCTTCTATATCTGTGAGTCTGTTTTTGTTCTGTAGATATGTTCATTTGTGTCATATTTTAGATTCCACATATAAGTGATATCATATGGTATTTGTCTTTCTCTTCCTGACTTCGCTTAGTATGATAATCTCTAGGTCCATCCATGTTGCTACAAATGGCATTATTTAATTCTTTTTAATGGCTAAGTAATATTCCATTGCATATATATATATATATATATATCAAATTATAGTTTTGTCTGGATATATGCTCAGGAGTGGGATTGCAGGATCATATAGTAACTCTATTTTTGGTTTTTTGAGGAAGCTCCATACTGTTTTCCATAGTGGCTGTACCAATTTACATGCCCACCAACAGTGTAAGAAGGTTCCCTTTTCTCCACACCCTCTCCAGCATTTATTATTTGTAGACTTTTTAATGGCCATTCTGACGGGTGTGAGGTGGTACATTGTGGTCTTGGTTTGCATTTCTCTAATAATCAGCAATGATGAACATCTTTTCATGTGCCTCTTGGCCATCTGTATGTCTTTGGAAAAATGTCTGTTTAGGTCTTCTGCCCATTTTTCGATTGGGTTGTTTAGTTTCTTGTTATTAAATTGTAGGAGCTGTTTGTGTATCTTGGAAATTAAGCCCTTTACCTGTCCACCACATCATTTGCAAATATTTTCTTCTAGTCTGTAGGTTGTCTTTTCGTTTTGTTTATGGTTTCCTTTGCTGCACAAAAGCTTACAAGTTCGATTAAGTCCCATTTGTTTATTTTTGCTGAAAAGCAAAAAGCCTTAGGAGTAGAAAGATCCTAGTAGAGGAGGGAACACAATGTGCGTAGAGGACCTACAGCCTCTGCAGTGCACAGAGAACGTGGGTCCCAGTATTTCTTGCCACATTTCAGTAAAAGAGAAAATAAGAACAGTCAGAGTGAATCATCACAGAATGGATAGTGGATCGGGCCAAGAGTTCCAGCCCCAGTTCTTCACTTTCTCTTTGTGTGACCTCGGGTGAGTCATTTTATCTCTCTGGCTCTTGCTGAACTCATCTGTAAACGGAGCAGTTTGGTTTAGGGGATATGCTACATCTATTGGAGAAAAAAAATAAATGGATAGTGATTACCCTGGGAGTAGGAGGTGTAATGACTGAAAGAGAGCATGGGGGGGGGAGGTTTGAGGTTCTGGTAATCTTGACCTGACTGCTGTTCCAAGAAAGTGTTTACTTCGTGAAACATCATCAGTCTGTAAGCTTACTCTTGGTGCACTTTCTATATGTACTTTATTCTTCAAGAAGAAAGTTTACATTAGAAACAAACAAACCAAAAAATATACTAGGCACTTTAAATCCTAATTGGAGAAAAAGGTCAAGTATAAACATAGAAAAATGTTTTTTAAAGTGTTTAAACCCCCTATGAATCTTCATCTCATTTGAGGAGATAAGTAACTATTAGAAAGGAAAAAAATAAAAAACCTCGGCTCCAAATCATGATAGGATAGTTTGGACAGCAAATCATCATTTACATGGTCACCTATCACAGATTTTCCTTTTGAAATATGATCTGAATACTACATAGTCTGATTTGTTTTAATACCCCCTATTCTGAAGCATTATATTTAAGAAGTTGAAGTAGGAGGCGTTAAGGTGAAACCTACTGTTACCAAAACCACAGAATTCCAGCAGCAACATTGTTACCCTATGGTTCTGTGATCCCACAATGCAATATAACGAGACTTAAAGGGTGTCAGGATATGGGGACGCCAGGAGTGTGGAAAAGGGATGGCCATCAGTCCTGTGAACACAGATCACATTTAGATGAAGGTAACACTTTCTTTACCATTAAAAGCAACCTTTTATTTTCATGTAACCTGAGTTTGCAATGAATATAGGGTGTAAACAGTTGAGGGTTAGGAGGAAGGGACTCCGATACTTCAGACACTGAGGCAGTACAGTGGCTTCAGCTTATGAAACAACAGCAGAGGAATGGGAATCACTCTGACCACTGTGGGACAGAATACCAGCCCTTGAATCAGCCTATTTCAGAGGTGGCCCTCAGGCGGGCTTGGCAACAAAGCTTATTCTGCAGCAGAAGTCAGCACCTAAAAAGACAAGCATTAGTGTTAGAAAACAGATATCTTATAAATGCGGGTTTATGAGAATGTAAATTTGTACAGCTGCTTTGGATCATTATCCAGCAATCCCGGTAAAGTTGAGGATATGCATCCCTTGTGACCCAGCAGTTCCTCTCCTCGGCTTGTGCACTATAGAATCCTGCCCACAGGTGCCCACAGCACAGGGGTAAGGTTGTTGCTAGCAGCATTGTTTGTAATTCCATCAACACAAGAATGGATACCTAAATTATGATACATTTGCACAACAGGGAAGACGCCTGGACCAGAAGGATGTGTATCAACATGCATTTGTCTCACAAATATACTTTTGATTATAAATGCAAGTTTCAGAAGAGTACAGTATGATAATATTTTGTAAATTTTCAAAGCAGACAAAAAAATACTGTAGTTTTTTGTTAGGCATCCATATATATGTATTAAAGATATAAAGAGTAAAAACAGGAATGATGAACAAGTTCAGTAACCTCCCTGAGAAGAGATGGGGGATGAGGGGAAGATTCAAATAGGTAGAAGCATGAGACATTCATAGGTGAATCACTATGATAACACAGTTCATCGTATTAGTCTTTATACCTTTTTGTATATCCAATCTTTTATGCAGTTTTTTAAAAATTTAATTGAAAAAATAAGAGTAAGATTTACTCATCCTTCCATCCATATGTGCATTCATTCAGTATGTATTTATGAGCATCTACTTTGTGCCAGGCACCCCTTTAAAGTCAGAGGAAAATGAGAAAAATAAAAAGGATAGTCACTGACCTCAAAGGTCTCGTCAGGATAAAGAGACACACAGAAACTTAGACCACAGTGTGAGACTCCTTCCTTTTACAGTGAAGGAGTCTGAGTCGAAAAGGAAGATACAGCTTGGGCCAAAAGTGCACACAGAACCTGCCTCCCAGGCATGCGGCTAAAGATGAGGGTGATCATGGGAGGAAAGCAAACTTAGCTCCATGGTCACAGGACACAAAGCTCACATTGGACTCCTGGCTCTTCTTCCCAGGATGCAGTGATAGCCATCATCCTGGCAAGTGGTCCCACTCAGGCGCCTGAGCTGTTTCAAACAAATTCTGCACAAAGGGTGATTTGTGCTGTGTTGTGCTTCTCTTTCAACATAAGTGTCATGATTCTTGGCGTAGAAGTGTAACAATGATAGGGGTACATTCATCAGTCATTCTAATGCCTTGTGTTTGAAGAGCAGTTTGAAGCTATTTTTCCCCAAGACTACTTAATATCAGAACATATTGGTTCAGACTACAGCCCTCTTCTGTGCTCTCGCTCACAAAAGAACCAAGGAATGCATTGTCCTTGTTACAACCATTTGTGGGGAACTGGGTGGGGGATGTACCAGACATTACACGATACCAGAAACCAAGCAAGGCGGGAAGATGGGGCAGTGTTCTGTCAATTCCAAGGAAAGAAAAATAACCTGCAGTGTTTTTTTCTTACAACCTGTGTGATGCTGGTGACAGTAATACCAGTAAACTAAATAAGGAATGATATACATACATATTGAGTCATAATTCCAAAGATGTCCATTGTCATTAAATGGCATGTGGAAAGCCCAGAAGTAGTTTATGGTAGAAAAAATATGACTCTTTCATTAAATACCTCTTAGACATCTGGAACAAAAAAATGGTGGCTAAACATTACTAATATTTTCAACATCCGTGATTCTAAATGCTTTGAAAATACGCACATGTGTGTTAATTTATACTTTATAGCTTTACAGCCTGTTGCAGGAGGATTAACTCTAAGTCTCACATCGTGCAGATGAGGACACAAACCCAGATGGGTTAAACAGCAACATCCCACAGTTTGTGAAAGAGCTGGAGCAGGAAACTGGCTCCCCTTATTCCCCCAGCACAGAGCTTCCAATCTCCCGTCAGCGTACATAGCAGTGCTAAGTCATTGACAGTAGCTCACAGAGGCAGTGGCTCTCAAACTTTCATTTGGGTTTGAAGTTTAGGGATGATTCTGAAATCAGTTGGCCTTTCATTCATGGGCAGCCAGCGGCCATAAAAATTGAGGATTGGTGTTTTCCCTTCTGAGAAGGATGAGAGGGGGCATAGCTGCCTGCTGTATGCAGGAGTCATTAGCCGTGAGTCTCCCTTGTTCAGAAATACTTTATAAAGATGACGTCTATCCTCTGTCAAGGTGACATCTGTTCTGCAAAGAAATCAGAGCAGTGAGTGCAAGAAACATGAAACGTATCAAGCACAGAATACAAAAGCAAGGGCTTTAACTTCCCTTGAAATGTAAGGTGGAATGAATCACTGGAGTGCAGCTTGGGTTGGTTTGTTCATTTGTTTATTTTTAACTATAGGAGGAAAGAAGATAAAAGATCTTTCCTGGGCCTGGACCATATGTCTATAGGCAATCTTTGGTGTCACCATAAAAGCCCTGGCATCCCATCACTCACATTGGAAACAAGTCTTTCACTTATCCTTCCATTGGTTCCTTTAGGCCTGAGCACTGGTACTGATGTCTGAATTGCTCTGGAGTTAGAAAACTCTCTGGAGTCCAAGAGACCCCCACGCAGTCATAGAAATGCCTGCCACCTGTGTATCTAACTCGACTTCTTCTCCGTGTGAGGGCCTTTTGTGGGTCCAGCTTTGTCCCAGTCAGGGATAGGCGGTCACCTAGATGCCCCTGACTGCCTCATTCTACCCAGCAAGAAGTAATCATAGGGCTGGTTCAGCAGCCTCTCAAGATGGCTCTGGATTTAGCTTGAGTGCCCCCTGTTGACCAAGCCGTACTTATTTTCCCAATGCACTGATCTCCAGACTTCAGATTCTCCTGTTTGGATTGCTAAGATCCGCCTGTGTTTGTCTTGGTTCTCCTTGACCCAGTCACCTTGCCATCTGTGGTTTACAGTCTCTGGGAATTGGATGAAATGTGATGTTGATCTTGAACTTACTGTTTTTACCAGGGTTAGCACCATCACAAGCCATGTGTCTTTCAGAGAACTAGCTACAGGGTCAGACCCTGCCCTGATCTGACACACCATCAGCTGCACCAGCAGGGCCTCTGAACTGATACTCATAGCGCCACATGCTGTAAAGAACCAAACGGTGCGATGTGGAAGTGACCCCTGGTCACATAGAACATAAAGCCACCAGAACAGGACAACAGCCAAGATGTAACAGAGGCAGGTGCTGATCCCTTGTGACTTTTGCTCTTTTTATCCCTCATTAGCTGGATGGCCATAGGACAGTTACTTAACTTCTTTGGGCCTTAATTTCATCATTTGTAAAATGGGAATAGCAATACCAACCTTATTCAGTGGTGATTATACCTAATACATTTCTTGCTGTGGGGCACTGGTACATAATGAGCTTTTAGTAAATGGTGGATCTTATCTTTATTATCCTGATTGATGGAACATGTGAAAGTGCCTGAATTATAGTAGTTGACAAACAGGTATTTGTAGAAGGATTTTGGTTATTTCAAGGCCTTTTTAAAAAAAATCTCCTTACAGATTTATGGAAAAGCAGGTGCCCATCAATCCTTTCACTGTCTCCTACCTTTACTGTCTCTTTTCTTTGCTTTCCTGTACCATGTAATTATCCCTGTGGTTTTCTGGAGCCCCAGAAAACACAGCATCATGTCAACAGTGATGCTTAGGCATTTGTGTGGCACTGAACAGTGTTTACATCCTCATCTCTTACATCCTTACAACAGCCAGTTGGGACATTTGAACAGGCGTTGTCCCCCTTTCAGTCGATGAGGTCATCAAAGAGCGTCTAACCAGTTAAGTGTCAGAGAAGAGACCAGAGCCCAGATTTTATGATTTCTCACCACAAGCTATGGTTCCATATTACAGGCTGAGTCTATTATATGTTCCAAATCTCTCCAAAACCTGAATCAGAGAATTAAAAGTTACTATGTCATCAGTAACCCCTTTCATCTGTCATAAGCCTGTATTGAACAAAGCCATTCTGCAGGGCATCAAACAAAAACTATTAGTGTACTCAACCCTGTGTAGGGGACGGGGTGACCCTGAAGCACCTCTGTGTCCATAAGGTGCCTGTGGTCTCTTTGGAGGGACAGAGTAACTGTGATGATGACAGCAGCATGAGGCCACGTACAATTCCGTAGCCACTACATTAGGGGGCATTAGAAGACTTGTACTAGAGCCCAGTCCATGTAGATTAGGTGCTTGATTTTGCGTAATTCATTTGTATTCCTTGAGTAGCAAGATACAAAAGGTTTTCTGGTTATTCCTCTCCTAGAAGAGACCTAGAAACAAGAAAAGCACAAGGAACACTTGGGCAAACAAAGATGAATAGGATTTCCTCTGAAGATCTGCCCCAGGTTGGCAGAAAAAGTCCTCCTCTCTCTCTGTCTCTCTCTCTCTGTCTCTCTCTGTCTCTCTTTCTCTCTCTCTCAAAAGGTATTACATTATTTTTAAACCCTTCTAGGCCTGGGAGGCATCACTTTACTTCTGATTACAACTTCCCAGGAGCTGCCGTTGGGTTTGTCAAGGTGTCTTAGTTTCCTGATGAACATGCGTATGTCTGTGACATACATAGATCAGAAAGAAAGAAACCTCTGGGGGAATATAGTTAAGACATTGCAGGATGGTGACCCAGTAAGAAAGCTAACCCACGTTCTTTCAACTTGGAAAGAATTGTTGAAGCCACCTATGTCATTAGATTCCTTCACAAAATATGTTGCTGTGCACAGAAAATAGATGTTGTAACACAAGAGCTCCTGGAAAGTGGAAAGTTCTAAATATATTCACAGCTGTTTCCCCTCAGGGTTTGGGTTTTGCTCCAGAGCCAGTTTCAGAATCTTACTTCAATTGAAAGTTTTTACCCAATCTGATATGCATTGAGGTTCCATCAGGTAGAATCCATTGAGGGAAATTGCTTCCTGCAATGATATATGATTCATTCATTCACATCTCTGAGGTATTTAGAGGAAATTATCCATGAGTTGCATCATTAGTTTAAAAGCAACTGCAGTTGTTTTTCTGTCAGTATAACTTTAAGCCATGTAAGATCATTAGTTGGGAAAACATATTTGAAAAGAGTATATAACTAGTTCTCTCCCCAGAACAGTATGATTTATGTTAGAGAAGCCTAGCATTGGAAATTAAACTTTTAAGCATAAGTCATCCTTGGGAATGACATCTAGATCCCCTCTTCTCCCTTGACACGCCCCACTGCAAAGGTGTCCGAAAAGTACAAGGATATTTCTAGGGGTACAGAAAACTGTGAAGATATCCACATTACAGCTGCAAACTACTGTGATGACAAAATACGTCTCCATTGGCTCACTCAGCAAAAAGCCAAGAAGATTATTTGCCATTATTCTACTAGACCATTCATCAGCCTTAGCTTTCTTTCTCAGTTTGGTGACCTCCTTGAGGGTTATCAGTGTCTGGCTGCTTGGCCATGAATTAGGAGGCAGCAGTGCCAATTACATCTCTGCCCAAATTGCTGACACTGGCATCTTATTTAGAGTCCTGTTCTTGACTTTTAGATCACCTCTTCCTCTCTCCTCTATATGAGAGTAAAATTCAGTGTGAGATGAGATTCATAAATGTCATGTTGTGGTTTTACCGTCTAGAAACATCAGGACAGAAATGTGCTCAGAATCTTACCTTTTGTTCTCACTGTACTTCTTACTATCCAGCACCAGTGGAGTCATTCAGATCTTTCTTAGCAATGAAATATAGTCTGAAATAGTTCCGTAAACTACATAAGCAGAGAGACAATGGAAAAGGCAAGGGTGAGTACAGCCAAACAAGTTTAATAGAAGGAAAAGATGATGGTTTGTTTGGCCATTCTTTGCGCTACCATCAGAATTTGGATTTTTATGGCAAGTGCTAATATATTAGGAGCTACAGAGGGGCCTTCAATGATGTTGATGCTCAGGGAACAGAGCATGGTGTCAGTTCCATGGCCTTCCCCTGATTCATCTGTCACAAAAGGGCTGGAGTTCAATCTCAGCTCTGTCACCTTAATAGTTTTGTGATTTTAAGAATCATTCAACCACTCTGAGTTTATAATCTTCATATATAAATCTAGGGCCTAATAACTAACTAATGGAATTTTGAAAACTGTATAAGATCATGTATGCAAAGTACTTTGTACAGTGCCTAGTTTATATTAAGCAAGTCAATAGTCGCTATTATCGCTGTTAATAATAACCCTACTATTATATTTCTTCCGGTGGACTTTAATCATTTTTAAAATCAGTTTCTGTCCCCAGTATACAAATAAAGGGGGAAAAGGACTCCCAAAATCTTAATTCCCATGATTACATAATCAAAGCCTTTTAAAACAGCCCACCCTTCCCAAACTACATGTTTATAGGAGGTAAACCAATATAAACCAGCATAACGTTGGTAGAATCTGTAGGATGCATCTTTTAGGGAAGGGTGGGCAAAATTTCAATATGAAAAGCAATGTGGGTATTTGCTGCTGAGAGTTTATTTTCTCTTTATATCAGAAAATAATTATGTGTTCCTAGTCAAGATTTATAAATAATTACGATAATATAATTCAGAGGCTTGGTATATAAACTAGGATCATGCATCGCATTTAAATGTCATGTCGTATCCTTTGGCGTCTCAGTGTGTAAGAGTTCCTCAGTCTTTCCTTGCCTTACATGACCTCAATATTTTTTGAGTTGAAGCTAATTACTTTGTAGAAGGTCCTTCAGTTTTTTCTACTGTTCCGTCGTGATTTTTGCATTTTAAGCAGGAATCACACCGAAATGATGCTGTGCTCGTCTCAGTGCATCGTATCAGGAGTCACATATCAGGGACATCATATCCATGAGCCTGGTAACGAGAGATGTGAACTTTTGTCACTTGGTCTGGTGCTGGCTAGGTTTCTCCATTGTAGAGTTAATTGATAAATATGTTGTACTTACTTGAAGCCACATCTCAGGAATCTTTGGTTCTGAAATCATGAAAAGTCTTCCTACTCAGAAGGGAAAAAAGTGTTCCCTAATTCTCAGGAGATGGCTGACTGTCATACTTTTAAACAAAGTGTGAGGATTATTTTTAAATAATTTAAATAGATTAATAGAAGAGTCTGACTCGCCTCATTACCTTGTCATCAAAATCAATGGATAGATCTTTATCCTTACCTTATTTGACATTTTAGTGGCATTTGACGTTTTGACCCTTCCTTACATGAAACACTCCTCTGTTATGTTTTCCGTGATGACAGTCTCTAATGTTTCTCTTCCTGAAAGCTGGCCAAACTTGCTCCTCTGTCTGACCACATATATATTTTTGGTTCTTTATCTATGTAATGATATATAACAATAATAATATTTTAGATAAATATGTTTTTAAAAAAAAAGAAGCAACAACACTCCAAACTGCTTGCAAAAGGCAGGGCTTAATCCTTTCCCAGTCTGGACACAAATCAACCTCGAACAATACACAACATTAAATTGCAAAGCAATTAAACTTGAAGGCCTAAAAGACCCAAATTTGTTTTATAATGAGAGCCATGAGGTCCCAAATTGTGAAGTGACTTTCCCAGGGTCCCTCTTGAGTCACTGATAAAATTAGAGGGAGAGAAGTTTTCCAGTGCCCCAGGCAGTAGTGTTTCCCTCCACCATCTTGCTTCCCAGCCGGGTACCTTACAAGAGCCACATTTCTGTTCTGCCAAGAACAGTCACTGGTTGGTCCAGAGTATCCTCGAAAACTTTTTCCAATGCCTCTGTTTATCCCAGACTAAACCTTGACTCTGCTTTGGTTTCACCTGGACAAAAGAAAGAGATTAGGAAACACAGGCCTGGAAAAATACTTTGTATGTTTAACAACTCTTATTACTTGATTATGATTAGCAAGGGAATAGATATTTAGGGCAGAATGTTTAGAAACTACATGGGGGAAAAAGCTGTCAGATGAAAATAAAAATGAACCATAATCCTGCCACAAAAGGATAATATATTCTCTTATAAATCTTTCTATATGTGCATATGTAACAATAGATAATAGTAGATAGTAATATTTTTTCTAGCTAGCTAACCAGCTGCTTTTTAACAAAACAAACGGAGTTTATTATAGTTTCATAATTGTATGTAGACTTTTTTACTAATTTATGTCCTAGCGACTTTTTTCTATACCTTTAAATATTCACATAAATAATGTTAATGCTTACTTAGTGTCCCAGAGTAGAAATGCATCATTATTTACTTAATGAATTTTGGAAACTTCAGACTGTTTGCTTAAAAAAAAAAAAATACAAACAATGCTTCAATGCATTTCTTAATAGAACAGTCTTTGAGTATAACCATGATAATCTCCTAGGAGAGAAAATTGGATCAAAGAGATATATATACATTTTTAGGATCATTGAAACATACCAACAAATTGCTTTCTCAAAAGATTGTACCAACTTATTGTCCTATCAAAAGTACATTGACACATTGTAAATCAACTATACTTCAATTAAAAAAATTTTTTAAATACGTTAGCAAACTCAGTGTGTAATCATTGGCGGAAAAAAAGCCACTTTGCCAATATCAGTGAAAACATTTTTTAAATTGTGGTAAAATACACATAACATAAAATTTACCATTTCAACTATTTTTAAGTGTACAGTTCAGAGGTCTTAAGGACATTCATATTGTATTGCAGCCTAACCACCATCAACGTCCAGAACTTTTTTCATCTTCCTAACTGAAACTTCATACCTATGAGACACTAACTCCCCATTCCCCTTCCCCTCAGTCCCTAGCAACCACCATTCTACTTTCTGTCTCCGTGAATTTGACTACATTAGTTACCCCATAGAAATAGTATCAAGCCTTCTTTGTCTTTTTGTGACTGGCTTATTTCACTTAGCATAACGTCTTTAAGGTTCATCCATGTTATAGCATGTGTCAGAATTTCCTTCCATTTTTTTGATAGAGTATAATTTTAATCTGGTTCTGTGTGTGATTTTGCATGATGGTGGTAGTTAAACAAGGTTGGATTGCTAAAGAAGACTCACAGGACCCCAAATGACAATGCTTACAAATCCACAGTTCATTACAGATAATGCATACTCAGTATAGCAAGGGCATTAAATAAGGATGTGCATCACAGCCAAAGGCTATCTCACAGCAGGGGATCTGGAGCGCCCAGGTGAAAGCTGCCTTTGCCCCTACTGTAAGGCCCTGGCAGAATATACGTTCTCAAAAAGATCAGGAACCACTGATGTGTGCAGAGAACACCTTGGAACCAGGGGGTCCAAAATGCTGTCTCAGCTGGACATTTTTATATTTTCCTGGTCATGTAGGCATCCTTCTGTTAAGTGACCAGCCTCAACAGCAGAGCCCTCCAGGAGTCTCACTGAGACCAGATGCAAGTTGTCAGTCTCACTGTTATGCGCAAAGAGTGCTGGCACCCAGCCCTGAAACTCCTCAGACCCAGGATTACAAAGCAACACTATTCTTTTTTTCTTTTTTTTGAATTTTTGAATTTTATTTTATTTATTTTTTTATACAGCAGGTTCTTATTAGTCATCCATTTTATACATATTAGTGTTTACATGTCAATCCCAATCTCGCAGTTCATCACACCGCCACCACCGGTCCCGCCGCCGCTTTCCCCCCTTGGTGTCTGTACGTTTGTTCTCTACATCTGTGTCTCAATTTCTGCCCTGTAAACCGGTTCGTCTGTACCATTTTTCTGGGTTCCACATATATGCATTAATATATGATACTTGTTTTTCTCTTTCTGACTTACTTCACTCTGTGCAACAGTCTCTAGATCCATCCACGTCTCTACAAATGACCCAATTTCGTTCCTTTTTATGGCTGAGTAATATTCCATTGTATATATGTACCACATCTTCTTTATCCATTCCTTTTGTTGATGGGCATTTAGATTGCTTTCATGACCTGGCTATTGTAAATAGTGCTGCAATGAACATTGGGGTGCATGTGTCTTTTTGAATTATGGGTATATGCCCAGTAGTGGGATTGCTGGGTCATAGGGTAATTCTATTTTTAGTTTTTTAAGGAGCCTCCATACTGTTCTCCATAGTGGCTGTATCAATTTACATTCCCACCAACAGTGCAAGAGGGTTCCCTTTTCTCCACACCCTCTCCAGCATTTGTTGTTTGTAGATATTCTGATGATGGCCATTCTGACTGGTGTGAGGTGATACCTCATTGTAGTTTTGATTTGCATTTCTCTAATAATTAGTGAAGTTGAGCAGCTTTTCATGTGCTTCTTGGCCCTGTATGTCTTCTTTGGAGAAATGTCTGTTTAGGTCTTCTGCCCATTTTTGGATTGGGTTGTTTGTTTTTTTAATATTGAGCTGCACGAGCTGTTTATATAGTTTGGAGATTAATCCTTTGTCTGTTGATTCATTTACAAATATTTTCTCCCATTCTGAGGGTTGTTTTGTCCTCTTGTTTGTAGTTTCCTTTGACAAAGCAACACTATTAATCAGTACGCTTCATGCCTTGATCAGTGGTCAGTGTCATGCAAAACAGCTCAGCCTGATTCCAGATCTGCTGGAATTAACACGCACAGCATGGAGTGTAGCGCTCCAGGGGAGGTATGAATTATCTGGTTATGTTTCCATTTACTGTAGAGGTAGGTTCAGGTTTTCACAAATGCTAGTTACTAATAAAATGTGGCTATGGAATGTTGTTATGAAAGAATCACATTTACTTTTTATCTCATCCCATAATTCTTTAACCAGAGAAGTAAGTCTTCTCACACCAGGTATTGCTAGATGGTGTCTATTAAACTGCATTTGTCCCTTTGTGTACTAGCGTTGCTTCTTCTCTTAGAGCAGATGACCCTACTGTTTACTGAAAAATTCTGTTCTGAAATGTCTTTCAAGGTAAGTTTTATTGTTTGCCTCATATACTTTGCTTTTCCGTTTATTACTATTATATTTTAGGTTAGCCATACCTTTGGGCACTGCTAGATAGAAAACATAACAAACGAGCTGAAAAAGATTTAAAATTTTTCTGTATTTAAAAGAAAACTCAAAAGGTTAGTGTGCTTTTTTTAACGTTTCATGATTTAATAGGTGAAGTTGGAGACTTATTTCTCTTTTTTTCTCCTGTTCTCTTTATTATTTTTAGTGTGTAAAAAGAATGTTTAACATGAGAACCATATTCTTAGAAAATTGTTAAGTATACAATACAGTATTGTTAACTATAGCCTCTATGCTGTACCATCACTCTCTAGGACTTATTCATCTTGTATACCTGAAACTTTGTACCCTTTAACTAATACTTCCCCACCTACCCCGTCTTCCAGCCCCTGGCAGTCCATTCTGTTCTCTGCTTCTATGAGTTTGACTATATTAGAATCTTCATGATGGTATCACGTAGCATTTTTCCTTCTGTGTATAGCTTATTTCACTTAGCATAATGTACCCCTGTCCAGATTCAACCATCTTGTCCCAAATGGCAAGATTTCCTTCATTTTTAAGGCTGAAGCACATTCCATTGTACATATATACCATATTTTCTTTATTCATTCAGCCATTCAGCCATTCACTGATGGACATATAGGTTGCCTCTGTGTCTTGGCTATTCTGAGTAATGCTGCACTGAACAAGGAGGTGCAGATATCTCTTCAAGATGTGATTACGATTCCTTTGGATATATTTTCAAAAGTAGAACTGCTGGATGATGTGGTAGTTTTTTTTTAACTTTTTTGAAACACCACCATACTGTTTTCCATACTGGTTGCACCAATTTACATTCCCACCATCAGTGTATAAGGGTTCCTTTTTTTCCACATCCTCTCCCGCATTTGTTACTTCATGTCTTTTTGGTGATAACCATTCTGACAGGTGTGAGGCAATATCTCATTGGGTTTTGATTTGAATTTCCCTAATGATTAGCGATGTTAAGCACTTTTTCATAAAACTATTGGTCATTTGTATGTCTTCTTTGGGAAAGTGTCTATTCAATTCCTTTGCTCATTTTTAATTGGATTATTTGGGTTTTTGGCTTTTGGTTTATATGAGTCCCCTATGTATTTACTTAGTATTGTTAATATACAAAGACCTACACATGTTTAACGTGTGCAATCTGTTGTAAGCATTTACCACATTTTGTTTATCCGTTCATCCAACCAGGGACACTTGGTTGCTTTTACATTTTGGCTGTGGTAAATGACACTGCTATGAACATGGGTATACATATATCTGTTTAAGTCCCTGCTTTCAGTTCTTTTGGGTGTACTCCGAGAAGTGGAATTGCTAGATTGCATAGTAATTCTATTTTAATTTTTTGAGGAAATAAGTAGATGAATACATTTTAATTTTTAAATCTTAAATTATTAGTGAGGAGTGACATTTAGAACAATTTTATGGGTCTTGGCATTTCTTTATTTGTGACATGAGTACATATTTTTGAACATTTGTAATTTTTATTAATATTAATAATAGTAACTATTTCCTCTTACGGAAGTTGCAAGTATCTTAGCATTTATTATTTACTTTTTACTTCATTAAAGGTGATGTATCTATTTGTGTATGTATTTATTTTAGAAGTGGGGTGAGAGGAATGGAACGATTCTTTCTAAAATAAATACGTGCAATATGAAAATTCAAAGTTCATATGCTGACACGAAGCATAGTCTGACAGAAATGGTTTCCAGAGAACAGCACATCTGGCATTTGAGTCTTTGTCTCTGCTATGATCCTTGACAAGCAGGCACACCTGTTCACAGCCTAAGTTCCCTCTGCCCAGCATTTAAGGAGGAAGATGTTCTTGCAGGAAAAGCAGTAAATCTACAGGAGAGATGCCCATAAAGTCTCATTCAGGATGCTTAATGTGAGAGATTTTGGTGGAAAAAGAAAATTCCAACTATATTGTCACTAAGCTGCTTGAGAAATGGGCAGTCAAGTCGTGATTAATGAGCATTTCCTACATCATTTATGCCCAACCGCTCTGTAGCTTACTTCTGCAAACTCTAATGCAAGGCCTCAGAGGAAAAACTATTTTCTCTGCTTTTGAGTATTTCTCAAATAGTATTTCTGTTTGTCTCCTATGTCCACTACTACTTTCTAGGTCACACAGAGAGCAGTCAGGTTACCAAAAGAGTAAAAGAATTATCAGGCTTAAAAAACAAACAAGACAAAGAAAAACCAAACAACTCTTAAATATGAAAGGTCTGCTTTAAACCTTAGCCCACAGATGTCTTCAAATTTCTTAAGGTTCTTTTTCTTGATCTCTGAACTACCAGTTAACTCTGTTTTTCTTACTCACAACTCAATAGTGGCATCTGTATGAATTAGTCAAACTCCAAGGCAGGTGGAAAATCTGTATCTTTGCTTTAACCTTAAAATCAAACCCACTGCTTTACAACAGTGTTTCTCAAACTTTTTTTCATTATTATCCCTCAAAAGAGCCCTTTTAGACAATTTTTCCTAATCACCCTCCTCCAATAAAGTTTTAATATCATAGGTATACTATGTATCTGTTTATGTATTGTGTGTGTGTGTATATATATATATATATATATATATTTTTGTATATAT